>NC_030422.2:23057599-23260099 GCF_001660625.3 Ictalurus punctatus
ATAAGGGAAAGTTTATAGCTCCTTTTCAGACCTAATCATTAATATGACTGTGATAGTTTTGCAAAGTGACTGTTATAAGGAATTACAATATCTTCTGGAAAAGTGTGTAGTGATCTAGTGTGATGTGAATTCAAACAGCTCAGGTTCATCTCTCCCTTATGTTGTTACAGTAAATATCTTAATCATCATAATCACATAACAGGCTACTCATAACTGGCATCATCTTTACACTCAGTCCAGGAAGTTATGCAAATCATAATATGGTAATGGAAAGAGAATAAATAAAGAAACCTCTCAGTCAAAACCATGCCGGATGTACATATTGTAAAAGGTTTAAGTGATCAGAATTCAGTCTGACTTCTTTTCCTGTCTGTTTCATTGCCAGTGTTACTGGAACAAAAAAAATTTCACCAAGTCCATTTTTCCTTCCACTGTGCTATGGGGAAATGGAGAAGTTAATATGAATGTTGTTAACTAGTCTGTGTAATGTAATAATTTTCTCTTAAACCGGCAATCAAAAGCTATCGCTGTCCAGAGAGGCATTACACTGTTCTGATGACATCACTGTAAACTTGTTAAGTGGGCAGAATGGCCGTGAATTGTGATTGGCTGGAAAATATTCCATTTTAATCATGTTTAATACTAACTACTTTTACACACGTACCACTTTTTAACATTTGGCAGAAGTAAGGTTTAATAAATTTGTCAAAAACAAAAATTACTTTTGGCCCCTTGGCGCCCCTAGTGGACTCCCAGTTTGAGAACTACTGTCTTAATAGTCAGGTTTCATCTGAGTACAGTTAGTTGCTATGTTTCATAGATATATGTATTACCTTTGGTGTAAATGTCTGTTGTTTCCCTAATACATGTAAAAAAAAAAAATAATAATAATAATAATAATAATAATTATAATAATAATAATAATAATAATAATGATAATAAAAAAAAAATTTAAAAAAAAAAAAACCTGCTCAGTAAGTAGCTTAAACCCTGAGCTGACAAATCATCCCAGTTATCTGATTACTGTTTATAGTATACATAGATCACATGATCACACTCTCTATTGTGAGAAAGAAGAAGGTTCTACTAAAAAGGTCTGTTTCATTCTTATGGTATATTGTCGCATTGTGTATAATGAGTACTGTAATTTGGGACATTTGAAGCAGAATATTTGTGCTTCAGAACTAGATTTGAACATGGAAAGACTCCCTGTAGAGTTGACAGTTGTACGGTCTCAGCCTGGTCCAGTTTCTGATGGTCAGTGGAGCACAGGACTGTGTGAATGTTGGGGGGACATGGGTGACTGTGAGTACTCTTCCTCTTCTGGGATGCCTTATACAGTATTGATATAACTTGAGAAACCTTCACAAATTCAGCTACACTTATGATGTGCTCATAACTATGTGTGGGTGGTTGTGTGCATGATTTTGTGTATATGTGTAGGTTGTTTTGCTCTCTGGTGTTTGCCTGTGTTTGCATGTAAGACGAGCAGAGCTGCAGGAGGATGTGTGTGTTTGCCTCTGCTGGATTGTGTCAGCTGTGTTCCTCCAGCGTCCCTGGCTATGCGTGCTGCAGTAAGAGAACGCTACGGCATAGAGGTAACACACACACACACACACACACACACACACACACACACACACACTAATTGATATACATTACTGTTAAGGTAAACATACATCTACATACTGTACATACTTATGCTCACCAGGAAAATACATACCAGAAGGTGCATACACACTTATTCAAGAGGCCAGGTCATTTTCTAAACTCTTGCGCTTCATACCATTTGTAAAACACATTAAGATAAACATCTTCATCTTGGTTTTTCATCTAGTGGGAACTATGTATTGTTGACAGTTAGAGACTAAGGACTGATAAGAGCATTTCACGTACCTGTAACCTCAAACTTCCCAGCATTCAGCAACACTGTGAGTGTAGGGTGTCAATGGGGGTTAGATGATGAAGTCAGCCAAGGGCCAAATTACCCACACTTGCACACACACACCCACACACAAAAAAAAAAACCCTGCCGTGGTTTACAGACACACTCCCTCAGAGAACTCTGTATGGTTCACCTCAAACGTATGCTGTATATTTACGTTTACTGGGAAAAATGGATATTTTTAAAAAAATGGATAAAGGTTGGATTAAATAATTTGTAATTGACTACAAGTTTAATGCAAAATCTAGAACTGTAAGACACTGAACGAGTTTACAATCATAGGACATTCATAGTGCGACTTTAAGCTTTAATTCAATTATTCAGTTGACATACTTTTTTTCCAGATTAAAGTTGTTATTAGAGATAACGCAACATGCTATTTGGCACCTGTATAGCCTACCACACATACGTGCACATCTACAAACATAAACAGAAAGAGAAAACCTGCCCCCTACAGACTTCATTTAACTCTACACCTTTCTAAATGGGGCTAAACCAACTTTTGACACACCCTTCTTCTTTTGCAGGTTAATTAGTGGGTTTTAAGGAACTGTAGAGGTGCATGTGTCATGTACTTGAAAAGAAACCTCATTAATGAATGACTCGTGTACATCATCAGTTTCATATGATCACGTTACTTAAGTGTATGTCAATTATATTAAGTGCAAGGATAAATAATTTGCCGAGACGTTTTTGCAATGACCAGATTGCTCATTTAAATACTGTGTTGGATTGCAGAGTGTGTTGATTTCTTCAGCATATGGATGTATACTGCCAGACAGCAATCTAAAGTAAATCTAAACCCAAATCAAGAAAAATGGTCTGAAAAGAGCAAAGACAGGTAGCGTTGGCAGCTCGCAGTATCACCAGTTCGACAAGCTTGGGTTACTGTCAGTGTGGAGTTTCTGTGCATGTTCTCCATAGGTTTTCAGTTTTCCTCCAACCTCCTAAAAACATACCAGTGTGTGGATTGGCTACACTAAACTGCCACTATGTGTGAAAGAGTGTGTGAACGTGTGTGTCCTTGATGTCCTACAATGGATTGGAGGCTCATCCATGGTGTATTCCCACCTCACGTTCTTAGTTTCCAAGATAGGTTCCAGATTCACCATGATCCTGACCAGGATGAAGGAAAAAAAGGATAAATAACCAACAAAAAGCAGTAGGAGTTTTATCAAAATTCCTTAAAACTCCAGACATGATCAGATCAAGGCAATGTATGCTTTTTAAGATTTGAAGAATATTTTCAGCCACTGTTTTATTAGTAGGATGTTACATTTGCTCCAGATGAATTCTCTCTGACCCAGAAGTGTATTGTGTAGAGTTCAGTGCATCTGATGTCTCAATGGGCATCATTCTTCAATGTTTGAGTAATGTAAATGTTTGTGTAAATCAAACCAAGCTAAAAATCCACTTTGGATTTACAAAAATTACATGAATGCTGATTTCTTTTTCATAAATGCATGTGTAAGTTTAGAAATGGCCATCACCCGTAAATTACCAGGCATGTACACAGCACAGAAGATTTGCATTTGGTGACACCCGCTAAACTCCATAATAGGCCACGTTCACAGTGTGGAAAGCGCAAAATGGCTACTAAACGGGGAAAAAAAGAGGAGGGAGAAGTTGAATTACTTTTGAATTACTTCAATATATTGCTTAGCAGTGTATCCAAAATATGGAGAGAAATTTTGGAGGTGAATTCGGTGTCCATCCAGCACAATATGACAAAAAAGTGATGACAAAATAAAGTGGTTTGACAGAAAGAAAGAAAAAAAACACTACTGCTAATTAACAGAGTTTCTGTAATAACTGTGCAGGCCTAACCATGACACAGCTTTATAAAATTGAGCAGACGCCATAGCAAACAGAACCATCTTCTAAGCCTGCTGTAATACGCTGAAAAAAAAATCATACTGGTCTCTAAATACTGGCTTACAGCTACCATCTGAACAGACCAGCCCATCTTAATTAAACAACTTAAACTTATTTGACTCAAAATGGATTTGGGTTGGATAAATATACAAATATGTTTCTGAATTTATGGGATTTTGACGACCACCACACTTTATTATTTTTTTTGTAAACACTCAAATGAGTGATTTCCACATACATCCATTCGTATCCAGCTTGATAAATGAGGCCCAATGTTGGTAATACAGGTCATGTCATGAGCTTTATAACTTTTTTAGGAAATCCTTAGTCATAAATATAGTGAGCCATTGTTTTACTTTTCTGAAGTAAATCGCCATTGTGTATTCCCGCCTCACTCCCAGTGTTCCCAACACAGGATAATTTTCCTACAGGAAGTTTATCATTCTCATTGCAAATCCATTTCTTGATAGCTGAGAATAAAGAGAATGAAGTTAACCTGTATACAGGATACTAATAGTAGGACTGAAGGTCAGAATGAAGGATTTCTTCATTCCATAACATTAATGACATCACTGTTTACATTGCTATTGGTTGTTATGGGAGGAATGAATTAAGGAAGCATAAGCAGAAAGAGCTCAACTACACTCTCAAAATTTTGGAGCCCCATGGAATGGATGTGATGATATGTTTGGACAACATAATGAAGCATTTTGAGTATCTACTTGTTTCATCTCATCAGGAGCACTTTGCTTGCACAGCTAATGATGGACTTTTATCCAAAATGTCCTGTTTCTTTAGAGACTTTGTGTACATTTTTGTGTTAAACATTTACAGCATCTACAATAAATCATGGTAATTATTTAATTACCCTTCCTCTTGTGCCACAATGATTAGCCAATAAATTGTAAGTTATTAAAGAACAGCACACCGTGCGTTTGAACCATTTATAGTTACATTTACATGTTGTGGAACATCTGTGAGGCAAGTTAATTCCTGTTATAATTTACATAGTAGCAGCTACAAACCATCATCCCTTATCATGTCTTGTTTTTTATCTCTCTTAACAATTAAGTTAATAATGCAATGAAATCTTGTCCTCTTTCCTGAAGAATTTCCCATGGAGGAAAACTTGCCGACTGTTAAAAAGCACTGACACCAGAGACTACTAGTCTACTACTAGTCTACTACTTAAATGTGAAGAAAAAAAAACATTAGAATATATATATATATATATATATATATATATATATATATATATATATATATATATATATATATATATATATATATATTTACCGCCATACAAGTACATGATTCCACAAGTTGTTGTGAATGAGCTGTTATTAAGGAAGCGATGAATATTAGAATGAGAGCTTTAATGTGAATCTGTGATTGGAATTACAGCCAACATTATTGTCACCGCTGCTGTTATAGAAAATTAATAAAAACCTTCTGACTGTCAGGCATAAAGTATATAAACACTGTTTTAATACTAGGAAACAGTAGATACTACCTGTAAAAAGCCACAATTACCATCACTGAGCTCCCACATTTGCCCTTACTTGTCTTTATCCTCCCACTCCCACTCCCACTCCCTCTTCTTCTCTCTCCACTTCTTCTTCTCTCTCTTACTCTGACTCTTCCTGTCTCTTTCAGGGCAGTCTCTATAGTGATTGTTTCTATGGCTGCTGTTGTTATCCTCTGTCCTGGTGTCAGATCTCCAGAGAGATTAAGAGAAGAGCAGCTGCACTGTCCAATGCCCAGTCTTCCTCACACTCTTCTAAAAGATGGCGTGTGCCACTGGTCCGTCTGTCTAATGCTCACCTTGTGTAGGACACAAGCACACACACCTCATTCATAACAGTAAACCACAGCACGCTCTGAAAGATTATTCATTAAGATTGAGAAGCTGACAAAGCTGATGACTCTGTTGACTGGTCTGTCCGGTTCATCTGAATAGAAAGGGTGTGGCACTTCAACACACAAAGGAAAATTCTTTTCAGAAAAAAATTTTTTTGCATTCCACAATTTATCCTTATAAAAACTAGTCCTGAACTCTCCCCTACTGAATTCTGAAGAATGCTGTCTGTTAATGTATGCCAAAGTTGTGAATGTGCAATGTTAACCTTTGGTGTGTTTATGCACATTTATGTATGTATGTGTAATATCTTTGACAATTTTTGTTTCCATTTTATTTGAGTTATTCATTATTACTTATGCTCCATTTATTCTTCCTTTGTTTCTGTTGTGTATCTGTTGTATCTGTATGAATACTTGAACAGTTTTGTTTGTTGGCAGAAATCCAGATGGGAATTAAAAATAAATTGCAGTAACATGACTTAAAGGCTTTTAAAAATACAAAACAGATTTATGAAGTTATTCCATAAATATCCCTTAAGCATTTTCTGATACATACTTTAAGTACTGCTTATTGAACTTCACAAGGTTACTTGTTAATTTTTTCTTTATTGGAAACACAACATACAGTACACCAAATGTTTTATCTGTTTATAATTATATTTAATGTTGTGAAACATTTGCGAAACAAGCTCCCGTTATGACTTTAATTATACCAGCCTCTCTCTCTTTTCTCTGTTTCTTGGAGCTAATACAAAGATAACTACACCTTATAACAAAAATTGAAAAGCACAAACTTCTCTGTCCTGAAGATCTTCCCCATGTTGGGAAACTTAAACAGCTTTATCTCAAACCTCTGACACTGACTGAAGCGTTTGACCTTACATGAAGCTTAACCAGAGCAAGGTTAAATAACAACTTTTTAAAAATCTGTTAACTGTTAGGCTCAAATTATATGGAATATCCACTATACAAGTGGAATGAACTATTACTATAGAAACAATAATGTACTGTATTAGAACGAGAGCATCAATATAAACTCATGATTTGACTTAGACCCAGGACTACTGTTAGAGCTGATGTTATAGAAAGTTAATCAGCAGCTACTGACTAATCAAATTCAATAATTCAACATGCACTCATTGTTTACTTTATTAGGAATACCTGTACATCTACATAATAATGCAATTAACCAATCAGTCAATCATGTGCACAATGCATAAAATCATGCAGCTACAGGTTAAGTGTTTCAGTTAAAGTTCTCATCAAACATCAGAATGGGGGAAAACGTGATCTCATTGACTGTGGCATGGTTGTTGGTGCCAGATGGGGCTGGTTTGAACATTTCAGAAACTGCTGATTTCCTGGAATTTTCACATTTCTAGAGTTTACACAGAATGGTGCAAAAGAAAAAAAAAAGTAACATCCACTGAGGCGTAGTTCTGCAAATGGAAACACCTTATTGATGAGAGAGGTCACAGGAGAATGGCCTGAATCATTTGAGCTGAAATTAAGTTCACATTAACTCAAATAAACACTCTTTAAACCCAGGATAAACAGAAAAGCAGCTCAGAACTCCCAGAACACGCTTAACCTGAAAGGAGATGGACTACAACAGCAGAAGACCACTTCAGGTTTCACTCCTGTCAGTCACAGACGTCTGAGACTATATTCGGCACAAGCGAACCGAAACTGGGTTAACCTGCTTGTTCTATACACATATTCATAACAATGTGGTATAAATAGTAAGAGCTGGTTTTCTGGTCAGGCTTTATAGTGATTGTTTCTACATCTACTTTTGTTATCATTTGTCCTGGTGTCAGATCTCCAGAGAGATTAAGAGAAGAGCAGCTGCACTGTCCAATGCCCAGTCTTCCTCACGCTTATCTAAAATATGGCGTGTGCCACTGGTCCGTCTGTCTAACACTCACCTTGTGTAGGACACACACACCTCATTCATAACAGTAAACCACAGCACGCTCTGAAATATTATTCATTAAGATTAACAAGCTGATGAAGCTGATGACTCTGTTGACTGGTCTGTCCGGTTCATCAGAATAGAAAGGGTGTCGCACTTCAACACACCAAAGTAAACTTCTCTTCTTGGGGGAAGAAGGGGACCGTGGAAAAAATGTTTTGCATGCCAGAAGACCTTCCCACTGTTTGAAAACTTAAACAGCTTTATCTCAAAGCTCTGACACTGACTGAAGCATTTGACCTTACATGAAGCTTAACCAGAGCAAGGTTAAATAACAAGTTTTTAAAAATCTGATCATTGTTAGGCTCAAATTATATGGAATGTTCACCATACAAGTGGAATGAACTATTACTATAGAAACAATAATGTACTGTATTAGAACGTATCAATATAAACTCATGATTTGACTTAGAGCCAGGACTATTGTCAGAGCTGATGTTATAGAAAGTTAATCAACGGCTTCTGACTAATCAAATGTGATAATTCAACATACACTCATCTACATATTAATGCAATTAACCAATCAGTCAATCTTGTGCACAATGCATAAAATCATGCAGCTACAGGTTAAGTGTTTCAGTTAAAGTTCTCATCAAACATCAGAATGGGGGAAAACGTGATCTCAGTGACTGTGGCATGGTTGTTGGTGCTAGATGGGGCTGGTTTGAGTATTTCAGAAACTGCTGATTTACTATTTTTACTATAGATGTGGCAAATTTCCACATCTCTAGAGTTTACACAAAATGGTGCAAAAGAAAAAAAATGAACATCCATTGATAGACTACAACAGCAGAAAACCACTTCAGGTTTCACTCCTGTCAGTCAGGCTACACTGGGCACAGGCGCACCGAAACTGGATTAACCTGCTTGTTCTATACACATATTCATAACAACATGGTTTAGATAGTAAGAGCTGGCTTGTTATGGGTCCTGTGTATTATAAAAGTTCTAAAGTCAATAATATAAATAAATAAAATAAATAAAAGGTTTTTAGTCAGGGACTTTACACAGTAATTTGTGTAAAAAAAAAAAATATATGTGCTTAAAATCTTCTCAGATTTTCTGAAAATTAATTTTCAAGAATTTGTATGAACCCTAATTAGCACATGCTGTAAATGTATGCTTAAATTAAACTCAGGCCAAACCAGAATTTTTTCCAAATATTTTTTCATCAAGCGTGCCGTCTACTAATTAATGAATAAAGAGGGAGGTTTTTTGCAACTTTACGCTATGCATGACATTTAGATAAGACACTTGTCTGACTAGCTAGACCAGTAGCACAAACCTGAAGGTGTGAATGTAACCCTTATTTATAATCACTCTCAAATCTCAAAGAGCAGTCAGTTTCTCAGTCTCACAACTTTACTCTGCAGAACTTCGCACAGGTAAGTAGCTACATCAGCTACATGCGTATTTACTCATAATCAGTTTCCTCTTAGAAAAGTATACACTTCTTTGAATAGTTAAAGTTTAAGAATTCACTTAGAGCGCAACTGACAAATGCTTAACGGTTTGAGGTTTAACCTTTTGTTTCCATATAATAGCATATGAAATAACATTCTTTGATTTACACATAGCAATAAATTGTTTTCTTTTTACCCACCAGTGATTCTTTTCATCTTGCTTTTTAATAGAGGAAGCGGTGACTTTCAGAAATATTAGTTAATAATAATGTAGTTATAAGTTGCATATTCAGTGCCCTCCACAAATACTGGTACCTTTGGTAAATATGAAGGCTGTGAAAATTTGTCAATTCATATATATATATATATATATATATATATATATATATATATATATATATATATATATATATATATATATATATATAAAAATATATATATATATATATATATATATATATATATATATATATATATATATATAATTTAGCATTAATTTAGCATTATTAAATTATTCATAGTTTATTGACTTGACCTCACAGATACAGTGCCCTCCACTAATATTGACACCCTTGGTAAATATGAGCCAAGAAGGCTGTGAAAATTTGCCTTTATTGTTTAACCTTTTGTTGATATTTTGTTAAAAAATTCACAAAAATACTCTATTTGGTTAACTGCAACTTTTTCAAAAATTACTTTCAAAACTACATGTAGTCTGCAATGAGCTTCATCAAATTAAATATGCATTCATTTGTTTAGTTAATAAATCCAAAAAATAAAAAAAACATTTACAGAAGCATTTGTTGGAATGTCAATTATTTATGATTTAATCAAGATAATAGCATGCACTGTATAAAAAGAGCATATACAGTATAAAATCTAGAAACTGCGATTTTTGAGTATGATGTACAGTTTGTTTGTTTTTTAAAGAAATGGATGTGTTTCATGATGACACATAACTTAACCCAATGTTTTTCAGGGATATATGACATTGTGATTGTGCAGAGTGGCCAGGGCTTAAAGGTTTCTTCAAGGTTGCTTTCAGATAACTTTCAGATAATGCAGTGGTTGTGAGTGGAATAAAAACAGTGAAGTTAATACTGATTCCACCATTTTTATTAGTATGGTTTAAGAGTTAACATGTTATAGAGGCACTTTATCCAGAAACTTGGAAAATGATTGACATGGCCAAAATAGTTTCATTATTTTATTTTAGTTTTATTGCAGAAAAACTTCATGATTCAATTATCACTGTCTATGTGCATATGTCTGCAGGCATCATGGCGAAGATGGTCGTGCAGCAACCTCAGCCTGTCATGATGGCGAACACATCATACTCCAATCAATGGAGCTCAGGAATCTTTGACTGCTGTGAAAATGTTGCAGAGTGTGAGTCTGCATAAATGTTTTTATTTACATTATAATGATGTATTTTAAAAAATAAATAAATAAATAAAAACCCAGTCATACATGACTAGACACCTGAGAACTAGACAGTCATGCATGACATCTGAAGGACACAGGTGCAGGAAATAGTTTCTGCATTTTTTTATTCTTTGTAATCTGAGCACATACTACAGACAAACTCCTTTTATACACAACTTTGTGATGAATGACCTTCCTCTCTTTCTCCCCTATCATTCAAAGTGACACTAGCCAATCCAACTACATACATAACTGGATTTGTTTTCTGTGAGCTTATGTATAAGAAAGAGGACAGTTCACACATTCAGTCCTACAACAGTGCTAAAGTCTGAAAACCTCTGATTCAGCTCTGAAAGCTGTGAGTGAAGATTAGCTGTGACTGCCAAACAATGTCAGGAAGGGTGGTGACACTGTTCAGAAACAAATGAAAAAGTCATTTCTTTCAAAATAAAGCAGGTTAATACTCAAGTGAGCTTAATGAGTGTGATGAAAACAAGACCTATCTATCTATCTATCTATCTATCTTAGATACCAATGATTAGATCATATTTTAACATATATGGACATATGGACATACCACCTACAGAACATGTGCAGAGAAAGTAAAGAGTTTCCAGCTTTAAACTGGCTTCTGCTACTGTGTTTATCTGTGTGGTGTCCTATGTACTTCTATAGTGTCACAAACCACATGGGCATGTCTACACAATATGTAACAACATGACATTGTTTGAAGCAAGCATGATTAGAATAGCAGTTTTGTGAAATGCTAAGCTACAAATTCCAGCTTAGTCATGCTAGCTACCAGCTGCCAAAAAACATTTGGAGCTGGTCAAACTGGTCCAAAGGAAACAGAGTTTCACTGTAGACATGTTGTTTTTAAGAAAATTACACAACAGCAAGGTAATTAGAAAAACTCACATAGTTATTGATCAACGTATTCAAGAAATAAGGTGCAAATATAGTCGTACAGTCTACCAGCAGCTCAGCATGTGTTAGGTCAGACCAAGCTGGACTTTTCAACAGGGTTTCTAGCTGTATTAGCTTCCACTGCTTCACCAGGCACACATTAAATGCCCTTTATGACCAGAATATTTGCCATATTATCAACTTTGTGAACCTTCACTGCCCTGAGAACAGGGTAAACCTGTTTTTTTAGGAACCCATTAATTATGTTCATAATATTCCATAGGTTAAGTAAATGTCTCAGTAGGCATTATGTTTATTCCGACAGTTATTCTTATTATCTTATTATAGATAATATAATAGTATAACCTTATTATTGCATACTGATGATATAATGTGCAACACTAGCCTCTATACACCTCCAAACGATTTGAGCAGACCCACATTGGTCATAACTGAATTTCCTTATATTTCTCTTTGTGTTCACAGGTTGTTTCTCATTCTGGTGTTTCCCCTGCTTCGCCTGCAGTACGTCAAGGAAGTTTGGCGAGTGTTTGTGTTTACCGATGCTGGATGGTTATGGCTTGATTCCCCCAATAACCCTGGCCATGAGGGCATCAATGCGCCAGCGCTATGGCATTGAGGTTAGGACACAATAATGGAGAGGGGGAGTCATTCAGTAAATGCTAGATGGAGACAACCAAATGTAGTAAAAAAAAATTTAAAAATAAAAAAAATACTTGACCTATAATTGCACACACTGTTTAACCTTGTTAGGAGTTTATGGTCTTATCCACCAGTCATCCCTCATTTTAAATCAGGTTCTGGTAAACTGCTCTATTTTTGTCTCATCTGACTGTAGAACCCAGATCCAGTCAAAGCATCTAGCAAACTCCAGTCATTTAGGTTTGTGGTTAGATGAAAGAAAAGGCTTTATTTTGGCACACTTTCCAAATATTTTTAAGGGCTGGAGATTGTGTTTCATTGTAGGTTTGGAGACTAACCATGATCTTTTGCAAATCTCCATCTGTGATCCTTGGAGAAATCCTCTTTACTGGGTACATGGGGGAAATCAAGTCAAGTCAAGTAGACCTTTATTGTCTTCACAGCCATACACAGTGTGCAGTACATAGTGAGATGAAATAGCGTTTCATTCAGAGTCCAAGATAAAAATAAAGTGTAGTAGGTATGAGAAGTATACAGAGAGGGGATAATGGGGAAACAATGGGGTGAGTACACAGGGGGCAGTAGTGCATAAATACTCATAAATACACTTGTGTCCACTTTTGTCTAAAAATTGTCTATATTTAAGGGTTTTCATTTTATATATTAATGATTACTTTATATTAACAATTATCTGGGGCGGCTGTGGCTCAGTTGGTAGAGTGGCTTGTCCATTAATTGTTTGGTTGGCGGTTCGATTCCCGGCCCACATGACTCCACATGACAAAGTGTCCTTGTGCAAGACACTGAACCCCAAGTTGCTCCTGATGGCAAGTTAGTGCTTTGCATGGCAGCTCTGCTACCATTGGAATGGGTGAATGAGAACCAGTGTAAAGTGATTTGGATAAAAGCACTACATAAGTGCGCCATTTATCCCTAGACTATATCATGGTGATGTTTAGAATTCTAATAGCTCACACCTGTAAGGCTGAAAAGGCATACAGTATCTCAGCCTAGGGTTGTATGCTGTAAATCAAAAAGTGGCACTCTCTTATGTCCAGGCTCAGTATGCATTTATAATTTCTAAACTACTTTGTATGTTATTTATGAGTCTCTCAATTTTTCTCTGTCTTTGTCTATATCTCTTTCTCCATCAGGGATCTATATGCAATGACTGCATATATTCATTCTTCTGCCTTACCTGCGTTTGGTGCCAGATGTCCCGAGAGATGAAGGCACGTAATCATTCAGTCACATTAATTAATTCTCACACAAGATGAAGACTCAACTTCATGATCGTTAATAAATACTCCATGTTTTCAATGACGCCATTTAGACAGGAAAGTGCAATAATACTGCCTGCCTGTACAATAATTTTCAATGTGGAAATGACTCTATATACTGCATGTTGAAAGGTAGTTTGTTTTTCTTAGTTTCTGGGTTAGAGTTAGTCATTAATAATTTCTAATTTCTCTAATTACTCCATCTGGGGATTAATAAAGTATTATCTCATCTTAAATAATACCACTGACTGTACTACTAGGCTACAATCTTTAATCGTTATCATATCTCATGTTATGTGTTTCCCTAATAAAATGGATGATAAAAATTCAGATTCAAATTTATTGAGTATACAGTATATAAGAGAAGCATAGGCTATAAGATAAGTGTTTTTTTATTACATGTAAAATGGTTTACAAAATAGCTGACCTTATCCAACTATTCATTTAGAAGACACATCAGACAATTCAAATGAAACAGTCTCCTTTGAACATTTCTATATCAATATTCAGTTTAATTCTGAACCCATGCACATATACACAAAATGTTCAGTTCCTTTTAGTTTATATATTGAATTTTCTCATGAAAGAATACCATAGCATTACACAGAAGCATACTATAGGAGAAAACTGTCTGACTTGATAGCTGTAGTTTTTTTCTCAACAACAGTCCCAGTTATATATGCACTAAGAGGAGCCTCCTTCACCACACATCTGTTTAAATTATGATGTCAGTGATGGAAAAACAAGTGATCATGAAATTACTCTATTTAAGCAACTTTTCCTCCAGTACTGGCATTATTAAGCACAAAGTTTACAGTACAGACACCTATGTCTGTTTTCTCTAATAAAGAGTTGTGTGATAACATGTAATAGTAACTTTATTGATCTTAACTACTTAAGACTTTAATCTTAATCATATTCATTGTCATGTTTATCCAAATAAAGAGATGAAAGCATGTAATCAGTCAAATTTATTCATTCTCAAGCAAGGTGAAGCCTCAACATCATGATCATTAATGAATACTCCCTGTTACAAATGACATCATTTACAAAGTAAAGTACAATAATACTGTCTGTACAATAATTTACAATGTGGTAATGAATCTACATTGTGTGCACAATTATTATTATTTGGCAAATGGTATTTCTCAGCTTAATTTTATTGGTGAGAAAATTTAATGATCTTAGTTGATCCTAAATGTTGATTTCACATCGAAATAGAATGATTAACAAAGAAAAAAATTGTCTTTCTCAGCGGAAATTATTAGGCAAGTTTTATTGTGTACAATTACTAGGCAACTAAATATCAAATCTTTATTTTCACTTACTTGTTTATTCCTCAGTCTTAAAGTATTATTTAATAAATAAATAACATAAAATAACATATAACGATTATCAAAAAAAAAAACTAGTTTGGCCATTCAAAAATATTCAGTGATGAAAATAGCCACCTTAACCCTCAACTGCTCAGTTGTATAAATGAGATAAATGTAAGTCGGTCTGGATAAGGGTGTCTGCCAAATGCCATAAATGTAAATGTAAATTAGCTCATCAGTAACAAGACCGCCACTTTTTGCTTCACTCACGCTGGTACTCTGTGCCCATTAGTGATCCACCCATGGGCCCACTTATCTGGTCCATCTAGAGTCAATCCCTGTCATGACACTTCAGCTTGTGAGTCTTTGAGTCTTATTCAGTGGTGTTTGTGTTTCAGCCTTCCTTACCTTAGCCATGTCTTTGAGCACTTGACATCTTGGATACTTCTGGAAGATTGCAGTTTTGAAATATGGTGCCACTGAAGGCTAATGGGTTCCTTGTAATCTCACGTTTTATTTACCAGTTGTCCTTGTATGGGCCACTTTTGGTAGGTATTAACCACTGCATACCAGGAACACCCCACAAGACCTGCTGTTTTGTAGATGCTCTGACCCAGTCGCTAGCCATCACAATTTTCATTTGACAAAGTGACTCAGATTCTTACGCTTGCCCATTTTTCCTGATTCCAAAACATCAACTTTGAGAACTGACTGTTCACTTGCTACCTAATATATACCACCCCTTGACACATGCCATTGTAATGAGTTAATCACAGAAGAGCTACTGTATAACAAATTGCTGTAAAAGCTAAAGCTGGTTATGATATAAAGGTGTCAGAACACACACTGCATAACAGCTTGCTGTGTATGGGGCTGCATAGCCACAGACCGGTCAGAGTGCCCATTGCTGACCCCGGTCCACAGCCAAAAGCATCTACAATGGGCATGTGGGCATCAGAAATGGACCATGGAGCAATGGAAGAAGATGGCCCAGTCTGATGAATCACATTTTCTTTTACATCATGTGGATGGAGAGGTGCATGTGCGTTGCTTACCTGTTGGAAGAGATGGCACCAGGATGCACTATGGGAAGAAGGCAAACCGGTGGAGGTAGTGTGATACTCTGGGCAATGTTCTGCTGGGAAACCTTGGGTCCTGGTGTTCATGTGGATGTTACTTTGACATGTACCACCTACCTAAACATTGCTGTAGACCAAGTTCACCCCTTCATGGTAACAGTATTCCCTAATGGCTGTGGCCTTTTTCAGCAGGATAATGTGCCCTGCCACACTGCAAAAAATGCTCAGGAATGGTTTGAGGAACATGGCAAAGAGTTCAAGGTGTTGACTTGGCCTCCAAATTCCCCAGATCTCAATCCGATCGAGCATCTGTGTGATATGCTGGACAAACAAGTCCAATCCATGGAGGCCCCACCTCGCAACTTACAGGACTTAAAAGATCTGATGCTAATATCTTGGTGCCAGAGACCCCAGCACACCTTCAGAGGTCTTGTGGAGTCAATGGCTCGATAGGTTAGAGCTGTTTTGGTGGCACAAGGGAAACGTACACAAATTGTCAGTACTGTTTTTACCTGATCTAAGCATTAGAGGGAGGTGTTTGTATTCTAATATTGCATAAGGTAACCCTAGATTTTATTCATATGTTCATGGGTTTAAAAGTTCATACAGGATTTCGTGGAGGGTGTGTGTGTATGTGTGTGTGTGTGTGTGTGTGTGTGTGTGAGAGAGAGAGAGAGAGAGAGAGAGAGAGAGAGAGAGAGAGAGAGAGAGAGAGAGAGAGAGAGCTTGCTTTATTTTGCTGCGGCTTTTTTTTCCCAAAATCATTAACATCATTTACAAAGTAAAGTACATTAATACTGTCTGTACTCTAATTTACAATGTGACTCTATATATAGTGTGCTGAAATGTAGACTGTTCTCAGTTTCTAAGTTTTTCAGTATTGTTTTTACCAGATCTAACACTACAGGAAGATGTTTACATTCTAATGTTGCCTAAGGTAACTCTAGCTTGGATTCATATTTTTTCTCTCACCAACAGTCCCAGTTTCTACTTCAGCATGCCATACTTTATATATCCACTAGGAGGAGCCTCCCTCACCGCACATCTGTATGAATTATGAGAATGCCATTGATGGAAAATAAGTGATTGTGAAGTTATTCTATTTAAGTTATTCTATTTAAGCATCTTTTAATCCAGGACTGGCATTATTTAGTACAAAGCCTACACTACAGACATTCAAGTCTATTATCTCTAATAAAGACTTTTGTGATAATGTGTAATAATAACTTTATTGATCTTAACACCTTAAGACCTTAATCTTAAATTATGTTCCTTGTCAAGTTTACCCAAATTAATGCATATTCAAATGTTTATATAAAAATGCAGACTCTGATATCGAAAACAGCATTTAGCCTATTAAATATGCAGTGTTTGTTGTTAGAGTTAAATGGAAAATGAGAAATTATATTTCACTGGTCACCTACATTGGGGGAAATAACTATTGGATGGGTCAACATTTGTTTCAGTAAATATATTGGCAATGAGGCTATTCACATGAAATTTTCACCAGAGATCAGTATTAACTCAAGAAATCCGCAAAGATAAAGAATTTATAACATTAAAGTTCATAAATGAAGTTATGTGTAATAAAGTGGAATGACACAGGAAAAAAGTATTGAGCCACTAAATGAATTTATTTAATACTTAGTGGAGAAGCCTTTGTTTGTAATGACAGCTTCAAGAAGCTTCTTGTATGAAGAAATTAATGGGCCGCAGTATTCAGGTGTGATTTTGGCCCATTCTTCTAAACATATTATCTTTAAATCTTGTTCAATTGGATTCAAGTCAGGAGATTGACTGGGCCATTCTAACACCTTAATTTTTTTTTTCTCTGAAACCAATTGAGAGTTTCCTTTGCTGTTGCTTTGGATCGTTGTCCTGCTGGAAGCTACACCCACGTCTCATCTTCATCATCCTGGTGGATGACAGCAGATTCTTCTCAAGAATCTCCCAGTAAAGGGCTCCATTCATCGTTCCTTCAATTATATGAAGTCTGCCAGTACCATGTGATGAAAAACAGCCCCACACCATGATGCTTCCACCTCCAAACTTCACTGTTGGTATAGTGTTTTTTGGATGATGTGCAGTGCAATTTCTTCTCCAAACATGGTGTGTAATATGACAGACAAAAAGTTCAATTTTGCTCTCGTCTGAGCAGACTACACTCTCCCAGTATTTCATAGTCTTTTCCAAATGAGTTGTAGCAAACTTTAAACAAGCTTCGACATGCCTTTTCTTTAGTAATGGAGTCTTGCGGGGTGAGCGTGAGCAGTTGAGTGCATTGCCTATTGTTTTCTCTGTGACGATGGTACCTGCTGCCTCCAAGTGTTTTTGGCGCTCTTTCCGAGTGGTCCTTGGCTCTTGGGCTACTCTTCTGACTATTCTTCTGACTCCCTGGTCAGAAATCTTGCGAGGAGCTCCTGTGTGTGGCCAGTTGATGACGGAGTGATGTTGCTTCCACTTGTGGATAATGGCCCCAATGGTGCTTACTGGAAGATTCAGAAGTTTTTAAATACGTCTGTATCCGATTCCATCAATATGTTTCATAACAATAAGGTTGCGAAGGTCTTGGGAGAACTCTTTCCTTTTACCCATCATGAGCTGTTTCTTTTGTGACACCTTGGTAATGAAAAGCCTTTTTATAGATCTTCAATTTACTAACCCAGCTGATATTAATTTGCACAGCTAGGGGGTATAATTACTTACGGATTGCAGCTGGTTCGTTGCCTTACCCTGCCTTGGAGAACTGCTTTTTCTTAGCATGTTCAATGCTTTTTTCCTGTGTCATTCCACTTTATTACACATAACATTATTTATGGGCTTTAATGTTGTGAATTCTTTATATTTCCAGATTTCTTTCGTTAATACTGATGTCTGGTGAAAATTTCATGTGAATAACTTCACTAGAAATATATTAAAAAATATATTTAAAAAATTTTTTTTGAGGCATTCAATACTTATTTCCCCCACTGTATCTCACTTTTTTCACCTAGTATTCATGAAGAAGGATAATTCAGATTGAATTATGATCATTTTCATATCACAGCTCAGTATCATTCTGCATTTATAATCATATACACAAAATGTTACATTACTATGTTGTAACTGTGTGACTAACACCTTCCTCGAATGCAGACAACTCAGATTTTCGGTGAAGTGAGGCAGAGGTGGAACTCAAATACAACTGTTATCTACAGCATGACAATCGTTACATAGCTAGAATGTTGAGCCTCCTTCACTACAAAGAAAATATACGATTATGACATTTATTCAACTTGTTTTCCAAAACTGACATTTTTGGTACTCCAGAATATTAGTTAGTACTTGTGGGGTTGTGTGAGGTGGTGGTTAAAAATGTATAAATAACTAAATAAATAATAAATAAATAAATAAAGTTGTTCCATAATTTTCTACTTCACCCTTTTCCTGCTAGTTTCACTGTATTTCCTGAATAATTAATGATAGTGACTGCATAATATGTCATAAGATTAATAACTAAATATTAAACTGTGATTTTAAGGAGCTAACATAATGTCCTCTTTAAATGCACAGTGCCATTATTTTAATGTAATTATTTCAAAGATCTATTTCAGAATAATTATTACACTTTCCCCTCAATCATTCAAACCAAAATAAAGAGTAGCAAAACTTTTTTAATCAGGGGCATTTACAAAAATCATTCATGTGCTCGTGTGAGGTTCACATATATATATATATATATATATATATATATATATATATATATATATATATATATATATATATATATATATATATATATGTGTGTGTGTGTGTATATATATTATATATATATATATACTTATATTTTGGTGGTTTTATGATTTATTTATTTATTTTGCAGAATTTAAGAGTCGTATATTACATTCGGCTACAGTTAGTGTGAGAAGCATGCACATATCTCCACATCTGCTGATAAAAGTGTTAGGGTATGCACTCATCCAACCTGCTCCAGTAGAAAAGAGATGCATTTACATGACAATCATGTGAAAACACACTTTGTAATAGGGGAAGCTGTATGTATGCATGCATGTGAGTGTGTACGTGTGTGCGTGCGTGTCTGTCATATAAAGCCACACACACCTTTTCCTCAGAGTTCAGACACTTGTTTTCATCTATGTCTGCCTCACCTGTCTCCTCTACCTCGACACACCATTAAGGTAGGATACTACACTGACATGACATATTACTGCTATAACTTGGCTGATGTAAAATGTATTATTTGACTTTGCTACAACTTGCCTTAAATAGTTCAATGTAAGAATTAGTTTTTCAGCTGCTTGATTATTTATCTATATGACCATATAAAAAAAAACTAACTTTTCCAGGTGACCGATGAATTAGTATTAACCAATACTAATTCACTAATACTAATTCATTAGAATTAGTATTAACCAATACTAATTCACTGTTAACATAGTGTTATCATACTTTTGGATTTTAGACAATTAAACCATGGCAACCAGTATGGTCGCCGAGCAGCCCAAGCCAGTCGTGATCTCTCTACAAATTGAACAGTGGTCCACCAACCTCTGCGAGTGTGACAGCGTCTGTGACTGTAAGTGAAACAGCTGTTCCTTTTATGCTTTGAATTTTTTTCGTTAGTACCCTATGTAAACTGAATTTGTCACTACCTCTTACTTACCGTTAGACTTACACTCCTCATGTTAATAACAACATATCTTTCATTTATATACATTTCACTGTAGTTACTGAATAAATAACTGAAAAACATAAGTATCAAATAATATGTTTTAAGATTAATACTTAAATAATAAGAAAGGAGTCATTGTCTTTATACAGTATATGAAATTAACTTCTTAAAGAATTAGCAGCTAAATAGTGAACTCTGTGCTTTGTGTCTGTACAGGTTGCATGGCATTCTGGTGTTACCCCTGCTTCAACTGCATCACAGCCAGGGACCACGGCGAGTGTTTGTGTCTACCTCTGCTAGAGTGCTGGGGACTCATCCCACCCATTACCATGGCCATGAGAGTGTCCACTAGACTCACCTATGGAATTGAGGTAAAGATGCGTCGGACATTCACCGGCCAATTATTTCACTGTTTGATTTATTTTTCAACTATTTATTACCTCCTTAGCTACAGAGGTTCAGGATCAGATTTAGTACCAAATAATCCTAAATAATCACAATTACTTCTCATTATTAGTGTAATAGTAATGTGGGCAAAATGCGAAATAATGTGTGAAATTATATATCAATGGAAACTCATTGAACCCCTGGAGTAATGAGTTGCATTCTCAGTCAAAGTTGCATTTGAATATTTAATTTTTCTCATCTCCCTGCAATGCTGGTTCACCAGGACACCTTATGCAATGACTGCGTGTACGCCTGCTGCTGTGGCCCGTGCTCCTGGTGCCAAATAAGACGTGAGATGAAGGCTCGTAACCATCCTGTCACAAGCTTTCGAAGAAATAGATAACATCGTTATCATCATCATCACCATCACCTTCTACATTACATGAATTTTAATGCTGTCAGAATCATGCAAATGACAACAGAGACACTTTTGTGCATCTTTTGTTTGTTCACTGTTTGTGGCTCAAGTCTGATATGTGTCCATCAAAATGCTCATGTATGAAGACGTATACTTTCTTAAAAAAAAAAAAAAAAAGCATTCTGTTAAATGTTCAGTGCCCCTTTTATATTTAAAATTATGTGATATATTATAATGTATAATATTTACTTATTCTCAAACCTACAAAACTTTGCTGAAGTTGTATCAAAATATGTACACAGATACACAGACATAAATAAAATATTGTCAGAAACTATTCCTCTTCTTGTCTGTCCCTATTTTACAATATAAAAATATAAATTATCAGAAGATAAGTGCTCAAAACATTCAGAATATATGTTCTAATTGTAATATACCTTCTGATAATAATGTTCTAGTTTTATCTGTGTGGTAAAGTTGCAACAAAGGAAAATTTATAGCTCTTTAAGGCCAGTACATAATGGTATAAAAATCTACAACAAAAATATCAGCACTCCTTCATTTCACCCCTGAGGCAAGGTTGTGGTTGATCTTGTATGTGGTAACTGGAACGGGTGTATAATTGTGCCAAAGGGACAATACTATGGAAAGTATCGGTTAATACTGGTTACATGCACTTCTAACCTGATATTTTCATCTGTTGTGTGCTTTAACCATCACATCTAGGTTACAGCCATAGTGTTTTACTTCTTATATATTAGCCAAGGTAAAATATACTTTGAGCAGAAATAAAGGCAATATTGACATGGTTTGCTGTGAAGTACTAAAATATGAAGTGTTTAAAGTATACGCAAGTCACATTTCTTATACAGTATGTGGCTGGTTTATTTACATTTACTGCATTTGGTAGACGCCCTTATCCAGAGCAACTTACATTCATCTTATTTATACATTTGAGCAGTTGAGGGTTAAGGGCCTTGCTCAAGGGCCCAGCAGTGGTGCTGGGATTTGAAGTGCAACATCTTAACCACTGAGGTACCACTGCCCTGTTTATAAATGTTATATAACTTCAAATATTTTTGTTTTGCAAAACTGTATTTGCAAATGGTGTAAGAAATTAGTGCTCCTGAAAATAACAACAACAAAAAAAACACAATTAAATCAAACAGTATATTAAAAATGTAATAAGCCTGGAAATATTTGCTTTTTAAAATAACAACCGTCTTAGCCATCACTCAAAAATTCACACCACACCATATTCCCAGAATGTATTAAATAATCATTGTTTATTGTTTATATCAATGTTCAAACAGCTCTACCTTGAAAATTTTCAGGACTTTTCATACAAGTGTTTCTTACAATTATATAATCAGTGTCCCTTCAGCTTGATCTATGTGATCAAAAGTTTCACAAAATGATTTATCTTATATACGTGATATAGTCGGGTGCTGGGGTTATTTCCTATTAAGTTCAAGTTCAAGTTCAAGTAATTAACTTAAATTACAAAACTAAAACGATCCATGAAATGATTCCAGACTATGAAAATGCTGCATACCTTTAGCATACGATTACATTGACATCTAATGAAACTTGCAGATGTGCTAAAGCATCTCAGTGTATTAGACTTTCAGAGTAAGAACATTGTGACCTACTCAATCTATTGATCTGGCATTGTTCAGATTTTGTATCACTAATGTGCACCTGTCTGGCTGAACCAGTCACGTAGCAGCTTTTCTGTGATCCCGGAGGACGTGCGAATGTATATGCGTGCGTGACTGGTCGCAAGTGTGTTCACACGTCTGCGTGTCCCTGTGTTGACCTTTCTGCGTGAAAAAGGAAATTGCATCATGGCATTCCTGGCCACTGCCCTTTTTGTCTAAATAAAGTGGCCCAGTCAACAATCACCTTTCAGTCCTCTCCTGGGGTTCATCTCACAGGTAAGTCAGCAGACAGCTTTAAACCTGAGCGATAAGGGTCATGGGTTAGGGTAATAGACCTTTGTTTTACAATTTATTTTAAGGAAACGTAATGCTTTTACTATAATTTTTTACTCTGTAATTCTACTACTACTACTATTAATATTATTACTACTACTACTAATAATAATAATAATAATTATTATTATTATTATTATTATTATTATTATTATTATTGTTGCTGTTGTTGTTATTGTTATTATTATAGTGCATTACTTTCATTTATGGGGCTTTAAAATTGTATTGAATTATTTAAAATTATTATTTATTTAATTACAAAAAAAGGTTGATGCAGTCCTGAAGCATTTCACAGATGCTCAGGTTTTAAAAAAAAAAAAATAAATAAAATAAAATAATAAATTACCGTCTATTTATATTTATATTTAAGTCTTTTTTGTTTTTCCTGTTATAAAGTCTTCAGTATGGCTACCAAGATGGTCATCCAGCAGCCAAGGCCAATTGCAGTGACAGCTGCCTCGGACCAGTGGACCACCAGCATCTGCGAGTGTGATAGCGTCAACGAATGTAAGTTTGTTAAAGTTGTTTGTTAGGCACCGGTTTTATGTATTAACATGAATGTACTGGCACATAATGTAGCAATAAGGTTTAAAGACATTCAAATTATCACTTAAAACGATTAATTATACAACAGTCATTTATGAAGTGTGTGTGTGTGATTG
Organism: Ictalurus punctatus; assembly: GCF_001660625.3. Taxonomy (NCBI): domain Eukaryota; kingdom Metazoa; phylum Chordata; class Actinopteri; order Siluriformes; family Ictaluridae; genus Ictalurus; species Ictalurus punctatus. Next base: position 23,081,460 of record NC_030422.2, read on the forward strand.
CTGATCTATTTTATCATTCCTATTATTTCTACTTTATTCATTTTATTTTATACAATTTCTGATATATAGGTATTTATGGAAATTCTTTTATTTTCTTTGATGTTACTCCTCCTACTTGTGCTGCTTTGTCTACTTGAATTTCAGGATCAATAAGGGGATCAATAAAGGTACATCTTATCATCTTATCTTATCTTATCTTATCATATGTGTGTGTGTGTGTGTCCGTGTGTGTGTGTGTCCAGGCTGTTTCTCGGTGTGGTGCTTTCCTTGCTTCGCCTGCATCGTAGCTCGAGACCATGGACAATGTCTCTGCCTCCCTCTGCTGGATATGTTCGGCCTCATCCCACCGGCCACACTATCCATGAGGGTGGCAACACGCAAACGCTATGGGATTACGGTAAACCTATTTTTGTAACTCTCCAGCTAGTCAACATTAAATTCATGACTTTAAATGCTGTCAATTAACAAAAAACTGTTAATAATAACAAACAATGAATAAACTTTCTCTTCTCAGGACACTATTTGCAACGACTGCGTGTATGCTTTCTTCTGTGGCCCGTGCAGCTGGTGTCAAATCAGGAGGGAGTTGAAGGCCAGACTTCATCCTGTTACCCTGCTGAACAACAGGCCAATGGGCTAAAGACCCACATCATCATCATCATCTCATCATTATCCTTACTGTCATCATTACCATCATCAGCAAGTGAAGTCCGCATCTCTACCTAGCAACACATATGCCTTGTTCCACAACTAATCATGAATGTTTGTGTATCCTGGTGAAATCTAGAGTCTCAAATACCACTCCCTCCCATACAAACTGAACCAAAAGTTCAGTTTATTTTCTTTCAGTCAGATAAGAGAGTGGCATGCTGTCTAATCACTGTTTGGCATCAGCTCCAGGAGTGATGAGGAATGCAGCTCACATATAATAGATCAGATAACAACTTTCTCCATGTATAGAAATGTTACATGTTAATGCATTTATTACAGCGATGTTTAAAAAGGCTATTACAAAATTCAGTTGAAGACTACTTTAAATATGGTACATTTCACTAGGATTTTATTCTTAATATTTTTTTTTAAATGTAATGATGATTACATACTTACCATACTTACTATACTGTTATCACATACACGTACTCATATTTTAAGGCATGTCTGCCTCACTCTCATCACTGAAAGCATGTAAGGAAATAATAACAGAATTGTGTGTATAAAGATTCAAATGAAGTTGTGCTTCAATTGATGTAAATGTGTGCTTTTGAAGTAATTATCAATAAATACATTTCTCTAAACAAAAAGGACATTTGTTGTTGTGTAAGACTTCTATACAGTCAGTGGCAATGATATTTCAGAACCTTGAGAAATTTGAAGAATTTGAGGACACTGAGGAATGGAGATTTTTTTTTTAAACCAAGTTCTTTGTTCATATTCAGATACTCCAGGAGACCATTTACTTTCTTATTATGAGGCTATGGTAGAGACACAATTACACGCAGTAACAGCTAGGAGGTTGCGGGTAAGGGGAGAGCATTTCTATTTTTTTTCTATCAATATACTGTGCAATTCATTATCCCTTTTTACCTCATATGTGAATGTTTCCTTTGTGGATTATGGGGTATGGTCTTTTCTCTCTAAAACAATTATTTACAACGTTTACTATAAAGAGATCTACAACATTACGCAGTGATATTGGAAAAGAGGCAAAATGCAAACAGACACATTCTTTTATTTTACATTTTGAATTTTCAGCTTTGAAACAGTACAATGGTCTTTTTGCACCGAGTCTGATACTTCAACAGCCTCAGTCCACACCACTTCTTTGTGTTAATTCAAACCAGTGGACCACAGGCATCTGTGACTGCTTTGATCAGTGCCATGTCTGTGAGTTTGTCACTTCTGAAAACGCCTTTAAATATGCTTCCTAAAGGCATTGTACAGGAATCTTTTCTGAAAGGGTTCTACATAAGACCTTCAAGGGACAAATCAAATTTTGAAGAATTTGACCTATTTGACTAAGGTCAAGTAACACAAGCAAGGAGACAACCCTGATCAGAGGCCAGTAGTAGGTTGTTTACCACTTTAACCAGCGCTGTCTCTGTGCTATGATGAGGTCTAAATCCTGACTGATACATTTCATGTATGTTATTCCTATGTAGGTATGAGCATAGCTGCTGTGCTACAACCTTTTCCAAGGTCTTGGAGAAAAAGGGCAGATTTGATATTGGTCTATAGCTGGACAGTTGACAGGGGTCAATGTCAGGTATTTTAATCAGGGTTTTGATAACTGCTAGTTTAAATGATTTAGGTACATAGCCAGTGCTAAGGAAAGAATTGATTATTTTTAGAACGGGTTTCAAAACATTAACTTTATATTTCTTTAACCATTCTTTGGTAGAATGACTTGTGTGCTTAGGGTGGTTGTCTTGCTGCATGCCCCACTTTCTCTTGAGATTCAGTTCACAGACAGGTGTCCTGACATTTTCCTTTATAATTCACTAGTATCATTCAGAATTCATTGTTCCATCAATGATGGCAAGTCGTCCAGGCCCAGATGCAGCAAAAGAGGCCCAAACCATGATACCACCACCACCACAGACAGGATAAGGTTCTTATGCTGGAATTCAGTATTTTTGCATTCCAGCTCTATTTTGTTCTCATCCATCCAACAAAACATTTTTCCAAAACATCCATCCATCCATCCATCCATCTTCTATACCGCATCTTCTATACCGCACATGCCATGATCCTTCCTTCAGGGTCACGGGGAAGCCTGGAGCCTATCCCAGGCTACCCATCTTGGGGAGGGTAATAATGGTCTTGAATTTCCCTCATTTGTACACAATCTGTCTGTCTGTGGATTGGTGGAGTCCAAACTCTTTAGAGATGGTTTTGTAACCTTTTACAGCCTGGTGAGCTTCAACAACTCTTTTTCTGAGGTCCTTAGAAATCTCCTTTGTTCATGCTGTCACATTTCGTGACGTGAGGAAGTTCAGGATGGATGCAAGCGCAGGATGAGCAGGTCTTATTTAAGAGAGAGACAGGCAGACAAATCCAAAACGTGATCCACAAACGTAATCCAGTAACATGCAAAGTTCAGGCGATCGGCAAACAAGCATACACAGGGCTAGGTAGGAATCAAGGTCGTGGCCACAGAAAATAGGGTCGAGATACAAAACATAAAACATAAGCTACAGCGAGGGACTGGTAGCGGAGAAACCAGCATGAACTAAACTAACGAACCTAAACATGACATGAACTAAGAATCGAAACATGGTGGCTGTGGCGGTGGCTGTGGCGGTGGCTGTGGCGGTGGCGGTGGCTGTGGCTGTGGCTGTGGCTGTGTATTGTACGGACTCTAAACTAATCTACTATCTAACTCAATGTTCCGCGTTGTGTGCTGGGAGGCGCTCGGTATATATGCGGACATAATCAGCGTTGTAATTGCTGACGGCTGAGGGCAATTCAGACACACATGAAACAACAACTAATGACAGAATAGGGAGGAGACATAACAGAAACATAACCAAATGCACGTGTCGAAATGTCACGATTGTCAACAAGGGAAAAGTAGGTGCTCGCGCACCTGCTCGTGCACGCGTACACGCTCACATGCTCCACAGCACGCTGCTTAAAGGGGAACTCGTGACACATGCCATGATACACTTCCACAAGCATGTGTTGTGAAGATCAGACATAGAAAGATCCCTGTTCTTTAATTAAAATAAATCCCATTTATTGAAAAACACCTGACTCTAATTTCACCTTCAAATGAACTGCTAATCCTAGAGATTCACATACGTTTGCTACTCACAGATATGTAATATCGGAACATTTTCCTCAATAAATGAATGACCAAGTATAATATTTTTGTCTCATTTGTTTAATTGGATTCTCTTTATCTACTTTTAGGACTTGTTTGAAAATATGATGATGTTTAGGTCATATTTATGTAGAAATATTGAAAAGAGTTCACAAACTTTTCAAACACCACTGTATATCGTGTTTATGGGTCATGTAAATTCTAATCACAGTCTACATTCATTTATTCATCTTCAGTAAGCATGTTATCCTAGTTATGGTCACACATATACTGGGAACACTGGATGCAAGGTCTTGAAAACACCTTGAATGGAACTCTATGTACTCTTATTCACACATTCATATTTTGGGGAAATTTAGTACAGACAATCCATCTACCTGCATGTTTTGTGACTAGGGTGGAAACTGGAATATTAAAAGTAAAAAGAAGGGGCCTGCTGTGTGGCGCCGTATCAACCAGAAATCACGAGTTCAAATCTTGACGATGTGAGAGCAAAATTGTGCTTCCGGGTTGAGAGAGATGGCATACTTTCTCTCTCCTGTTGCTCACAGTGACACTAGCCATCCTCAGGCGCCTGTGTGCTCATGCATGCAGAATAGAACAGATAGTGCTTTCCTCAGAACATACTGTGCTTCCCTGTTAAACTGAATGAGCAACAGATCAAAAAAATGTGAAAGTTGTAGTTTTCCCTGTTCTATCACATTTAATTTAAATGTACACTTTTAAACCTTTCAAATGCCCAATCAGCTGTGTTATGGAATTTAGGAAACAAGTTGAAATCAATCTTTCTAGCTTAAAATTAAATTTATTTTCATATCTGTAGGAAATGTTGTTGGACTATGCATAATGAATTCCTGCTTTGGTTCACTACTCTCTGTAATTTGTTCTTGTATGGTGTTTGTCTGCAATATGACATATGACTTTAGGGAACGTTTTTGTCTACCCTTGTTGGATTATCTTAGCATCCCTCTAATACAGGGGTGTCCAATCATATCTGCAAAGGCTGGTGTGAGTGCAGGTTTTCATTCAACTCAAGCAGGAGCCACACCTGATTCTACCTGTTTAATCAGTTGATCTTGGCTTTCAGTAGACCCAGGTGTGGCTTCTGCTTGGTTGGAATGTAAACCTGCACTCAAACCAGCCCATTCTGTATAAGATTGGACACTCCTGCTCTAATATATCTGGCTTGTTGTATGTGGGTTGTATGTGCCTTTGGGCTAAAGACAAAAGTCTAAACCTTACATTCACACTAGCATGAGCACAGAGCAACAGAAGACCATTCCTTTTCAATGCACATGGCCAAACAGAGCTACAATTTCAGTGACAGCAGCAACCAACAATGCTGCAGCACTACAAGCAACTTTTGAATAGAGATTTTCTCAATTCTATGACAATTCAGCATGACATGGTAAAGTATAAAGTACCTACTCATACCTACTCATAACTTACTAGCTGCAGTTTGTTCCTTTTTACTGTCTGACACATAAAAATGGAAGCAGGAATCCGAAAATGTGTATAGAGATATTAGGAAGAAAAATGAAGCTTGGAAGAACGTAGCAGACAGTGACTATGTTTACATGGACAGCATTAATCTAATTTTGACCAATATTGTGATTAAGGTGTATACATGAGTTGCTTTTAGAATATTCCTTTCATGTTCAGGTTTTACATGTTATAGAACATAGGGAGATTAATGGCACACGTCATTACGTCCTCACGCCACGCCGTCCGACATTCACTCCAGAATTTCACGTATCGACATACAGTTCATCATCGTTATGGTACCATATACAGTTTTGGGTGTTACATTTTTAATTTTACGAAAGCTTCAAGTGCAGTTAATTATTTGTCATGCTATACGTTCAAATAGTCGACTGCTTGAAGCCATGGGCTGCGTCCAAAACCACGTATTTACCTACTATATAGTAACCGAGATACATGTATTTCACCTACTATATATAGTAGGTAAGTACACAGTTTCAGATGCAGCCATGCTCTCTTGTTTGTGCTGCTGTGTGTATGTGTCCTGTCGCAAAATGTGGTGAAAACTCCCACACAACGTTAATAGTGTGATTAAGGTGTGTACATGTCTATAATGCACTTTGATAATGTGACTAAAATAGGAACACTCCACATGTCTTAATTCTATTTGTGTTTACTTTAAGTATGACTTTAGTCAGATTAAGGTAATCAGTAATCGCTGTTTACATGCTAGTTTCTTAACCAGAGTATTGTCTTAATCGGGTTAATATAGAATTATTGTTGTCCATGTAAACATACTGACTGTTGGTGCTTCTGGTGAGTGTACGTAGCAAGTAGCTTAGAAAATCATACAGGATTATATTGAAATGCCACTTAAAGGATCCCAGTTTGACTCGCAGCAGCACTGTAGCATCCGGTGGATTCTGTTAGTGTGTGCAAACTTTTCTGATTTTTCTGGAAGGTATAATAATTAAACATTATTATGGTTATATTATTTCTTCATAATCTTTAATAGCGTTGGTGGTGCAATGTATAATAACATTAGGAATTCATCACAAACTAAAAATATATACTAAAATACCTATTAGAGACAGGGCATGTTTATGCAGTGAACTGTCTTCACTACACTTCACTTCTGGGTTGGGTTGGAGATATCAGGGATGTCAGAATGTTCCCAAAATTCCTATTTGTAATTCCCAAAATTTTCCAAGTTGAAGTTATGTTTTTTGTTTTGTTTTACATCTGAAGTGATTGCAATATTATTATAAGTTTTGAAATTTTTCCTTTGAGAACACATTCAGGACAGAAATTTGAGACTTACACCAAGACCTAAATTTATTCATTTTAACTTTTTTTGGCATTGGATGTGATTCTAAGTCCTGGTGTCAAAGTCAAAATTATGGTATAGAAGTAACAAAAGTGAAATTAATTAAAAATTCATTATAAATAAACAATCTGCTTGTGTTCCTATCTGTAGTGATCTGGCCAGTGATCGCCTGTACTCCAACTTATGCAATGTGTGATCTGGGTGCCAGATAGCCCCAGAGACGCCATGCTCCCTGCACTATTGTCAATGCCCAGGCAGCATACATTGCATCTCCTCCTGTGGTCAAGACCAATCACGTAACCACCAACCATTTGGGGTGAAGCCTGAACATTAAAATGTTTCAACTAAATAGTACACAATGGTTTTTTTTTTTGTAATAGTGTGTTCACCTAGTGTTAACATTGTCACTGATTGCTCATAGTTGGAAGAGATGCATTGCAGCAGAATTTATTATAAATTTAAAGAAAGAAGTTTGGATTGTTTTGGGGAAAAGGGGGAAAGTGAGTTAGAGAGTGACTGTATTCATTGCAATTTAAGTTTGCAGTTATTAAAAGTTACAAACTGCTCATTTCATTTTAGAGCATTTACATATATTATTTTAAGTGGACCATAAATGAATAGCCTAATACATATATTAGGAATATTTGTAGGTATACATAAAATATCTATTTTTAACTATCCATATGCCCAAAGCTGTGAGTCTAGCTAGATGTCTTAGCCCATGCATTGAGATTTTAATTCAATCTCAAATTTCATCAATCTTTTTCCTTTTAATGAAATAGGATAATAATTATACAGACATCAAGGCTGTAACTTGCGCTTTAAAGAAAATCTAACTTAATTAAAAGGGCATGCTCACCAAAAAAATTATTAACAAAAATCCATGTGTGTTTGTTCCTTATATGTATTTTGTTACCGCCTGTATATGACATTTACAAAAATCTACCATTTGTACTCTCATTTATTATAGTGTATATAGTTTAATACCTATGCAATTGCAATCAAAATTATTCAACCCCCACCCCATTGCAAATCAGGTTTATTTTCAAAATGTACAGACTTTCAGCTATTTGCAATGAACAAATCAAACAAAAGCAATTGAAATATTTCAACACAACGAATGCTTCAAGTGGTTTCCCCAAATTCATCTGAAAATGCAACTTATAATGACTTCTCTAGCTTCAAAATTATTCAGTCCCTTCATGGTAAGCATCTTTATTACTTAGTAGCGCACACTTTTGCTTTTATGACCTACTGCAAACGAGATGCATAGCCAGACACCAGCTTCTGGCAGCGTTCCTGAGGAATCTTATCCCATTCCTCATGAGCAATGGACTCCAGTTCAGTGATATTCTTGGGTTTGCGTGCTGCATTCGCCTTCTTCAAATCCCACCAGAGATTTTCTATGGGGTTCAAGTCAGGTGACTGTGATGGCCCTGTAGAATCTTCCAGGACTTTTTCTGCAACCAAGCCTTGGTGGAATTTGAGGTACGCTTGGGATCACTGTCCTGTTGAAAGGTCCAATGACTCCCAAGCTTCAGCTTCCTCACAGACACCATGAGGTTTTCTCCTAGGATTTCCTGATACGTCAATAAATCAATCTTGCCTTCCACACGCTGCAGGTTTCCAGTACCAGAGGATGCAAAGCAGCCCCAGAGCATCACCGAGCCCCAACTATGTTTAACTATGGACAGTGTTCTTTCTTCATTCTTCGTCTTCCAGACATACCGCTGAGCCATCATGCTGAAAATTTCCAGTTCTGTTTCATCACTCCACAGAACATCTGTCCACAGAACTGAATCCCAAAACTTCTGAGGCTTATTTATATGATTTTGAGCCAAGTTTTCTTGTGCTTTTGGATCAGTAGTGGAATACGTCTTGGAGTTCTGGCATGGAAACCTTCTGCGTTTAGTACATGCTTTACTGTGCTCACTAAAACCTCAGTGCCTGTTACTACCAAGTCTTAATGCAGGACTTTTGCAGTCACTCAAGGGTTTTTCACAACCTGCCTACTCAGAAATCTTGTTGCAGCCATTGATAGCTTAATTTTCAGGTATTTCATTTATTTGAAAATAAATAATTCAGGTATTTCATGTATTCCAGCTCAAGCACACCTGATACAACTAATGAAGCCCTTGATTAGCTGCATCAGGTGTGCTTGAGACAACACCTGCTTTGCATATTTGTGCTGTTGTGAGGGATTCTATTCAGGGGGTTGAATAATTTTGAAACTGGAGAAATCATTATACGTTGCATTTTCAGTTGAATTTGGGGAAATCACTTGAAGCATTCATTGTGTTGAACTATTTCAATTGCTTTTGTTTGATTTGTTCATCGAATTTTGACGATAAACCTGATTTGCAATGGGGTTGAATAATGTTGATTGCAACTGTACGTACATGTGAGACTGATAATGATAATATGGTGTACAAAATGGCAAAACTATCTTCATGTAAAACAGTAAAATCTTACATTGCCATTGTAATATTATGAATCATTTTCATACACATAAAAATGTTATTTACTCTTTCAATGTATGACTTAGGCATGGCAGTACCACAGGTCTTTGGAATAATTCAAACCATTAGGAGCCACAATAGTATAATCCTTAGGGATATCCAGTTCTCCTACCGGCCTGCATTGCATAGGGCAGGAAATTGTTGTACCTGCTTGATATGAGTAGAAAGGAGCAATACAGAGAGAAGGAGAGGAAGCTGGAGCTTGGTGATAAGGCCCAAGGTCTGACTCATGCATTGTCTATGTAATCCCTATTAAACCAGCTTTTGTTTTTCTTTTGGCTCCTCTCTTTCTCTTCCATACTTCTCACCATGGCAATAAAAATAGCAATAAAGAAGAAACACACACACACACACACACACACACACACCATAATGGCACTCTTTTGAGTTATGATATAGCTGAAATTTGGTAGAAAGACCACACGTGAAGCTCCACATTCTTCCACTTAACTCCATTTAATTTTCTATTAAGTCGTAGCTCTATCTTTCTCTACTAGTGACAAAGTTTCCACACCCACCACCTCCCTGTCTCCCCTGTACTATTCAATAACTCATACTCAGGAATCTTTAGTGGGGGGCCTGGCTGTCTAATGAGAAATAGAATTAATCAAGAACTCAAAGTTCCCAGAGTTCCCTTTGACATTTCTACAAACACTCTCAGTTGAAAGCATGGTCTGTGCTCACAAATTCAGCTATAATGTATTTTCTACTATATATATAATATTATTTTATTGTTTGTTGTTGTTTTTTTTAAACACTGATCTGTTGTGAAACAAACCTAGTTTTTATCTCTAAGAATACCTGATGGTGTAGCAGAAGCATAACTGTGCCAGTGAAAAGCACTGATAGTGTTTGGAGACATAATTAGCCTACTATGTTAACCAGATTGTTAGTGCATTCAAGTGGTTCTGCTGATTGACAACATGATTCTGCATTTTGAAAGCCAACTATCTCAGTGGCTAACCACAAGGAGCATGCAGAATGAACCAGTTGAATACAATACACAGCCTGGTCTCCGAATGACTAATAGGCTATCTTACAGGAATTAAGCTTGTGAGGCCAATGTCTAAACAACAGCTATGTGTCTGCCGCCTCAGCATTAGCTATCTTAGTGAAGCTTTCACCGATTCGAACGTCCCCTGAGCTGACTGTGCAGCAACACTGACATTGTTTTAGACACTGATTCAGAGTTGAATATTACACTATGCAAGTGTACAAAGATGTGCAAGCCCTAAATGGACTTTGTCATCAGGAACTACCAGTCTGGTGTAGTCACTGCCATATGAGAAATGTTTTTAGCTGTATAGCATCCTTCATGGGTAGACATCACAGAACTCTTTAGTGGTGGGGTGCTGTTTGGAGCCTGGCCCATGGGATAAACAGGGTCCCTAGAACCTGCTAGGGACCTCAGAGTTTGACTCTCTCCATTTAGGACTTACACAGCACTTAATTCAACTCTGAATCAGTGTCTAAAACAATGTCAGTCATCGCAAGGTATGTCCGAACTGGTGAATGCTTCTCTAAGATGGTTAATACTTAGAAAACAGACACATATCTGTTGTTTATCCTCAGCTGCCAGAAACCTTAGACATTGGCCTCACAAGTTTAATAACTTAGTCTACCCATGAAGGATGCTATACAGCTAAAAACATTTCTCATTGTGCAGTGACTACATTGGACGTTAGGTTCCTGATGACAATGTCACGGGGTACAAACTTTATTTCCACCATCCACTCACAAACTTTTGGGGGGCTCAGGGCCTCGTCAAGTTCAGACCCCATCAGGTTTGACACTTTGTTCTAAGTAATTTGTTCCCTTTTGGACAGTGGCCCAATAGAAACTGTAGATTCTGCAGTTCAGAACAAAGGGTACTATGCAATGTACGTCCTAGTCCAGAGAAAGGACAGTGGTTTCCATCAGATTTGTCAGGGCTGAATAGATTACAACAAGTCCTCCAATTGCTTAAAGCTATCAGATGTTATTCATTCTGTGCACCCACAAGATTTGCTCTTGCCTGTGGTTCTACATCATTCATATTTTCCTGTTGTGTAAGGGTGCTCTTTAAGTTTTGTCTTCCAAGGACAGGCATTGCAATTTAAAGTACTCTTGGGCCTCTCTGCAGTACTGTGTGTGCAGACAGCCATGTCATCTTTGATTGCCATACAGACTTCATATAAATGCATAATGAACTTTTTCACACTAACTGTTGTTACCCAGATGAGGATGGGTTCCCTTCTGAGTCTGGTTCCTCTCAAGGTTTCTTCCTCTTAAAACATCTTAGGGAGTTTTTCCTTGCCACCGTCGCCACTCAGTGGCTTGCTCAGTTGGGATAAATTTGCACCTTTAATATCTGTATACCATGTTGATATTTCTGTAAAGCTGCTTTGAGACAATGTCTATTGTAAAAAGCGCTTTACAAATAAAATTGAATTGAATTGAATTGAAATTGCCAGAGACAAGGATAAGGATACCGCCATAATTGGTTAATTGGCTCCTATGTGCCCCCACCATGGAGCAGGCTATCTATACCTCTTGAACATATTATTGTGCACTCAGAAAAAAGCTCCCTAGTACCAAAGCAGGCCAGATAATTCATCAGTGTGACGCTATGCTCATTCAGAATGCTAGCCACCATGTCACAATTGTTCATGGTAGGAGCATGGGAGCAGCACAATCAGAACACTCCATCTGAAACAGATCACCATGGATGAATCGTTCATTGGCTGGGGACTGTGTGGTGCCACAAAGTCTAAACAGTCCTATAAACAATAAACAAACCGGCTTGGCTCCTAATATAATATAACTTGCTTGAGCTCAATGTTTTCTTTGTCTCTGTTATCTCTGACAGCTTACTGAAAGAAAACAGGTACATTCTATAAGTAGACTATGATCTGAAGGCAGAAATACTGGGCACAAGGCATAATACCCCTGTCAGTCACAGGGCATCGCACACTCATTCATGCATAGTTACCAGAATGTACTGGGGAAGTGAAAAGAAAACAGAATAAAGAAAATATGCTGAACTCCACAGAGACTCAGGACCAAATCCTAGACCCTTGAGCTTATTGTACTACCATGCTGCTCCAAAATAACATTTTATTCTATTACTTTTACTATTACTTTATCATCTTGAAGCAACACCTCATTGAAGGAGTTGCTTGACTATACCATAATGGACCATGCTGCCTATCAGTCAATATGATGACGTATTCAAACATAATAAAAATTCTTTGGTGTATTACTTCCAGATTTTGGCATTAGGTTTTCACAGGCCTGAATGCCTAAAAATATCTATGCTGATGGATTTTCATGCAAAATCCCACAGTCAGCTTATTTCAAGAAACTAAATAAAGAAATTTAAAAAAAAACATACAGCTTAATAAAAGTTATTTCATTCAGTGTTTTTCTTTTTGTTTGTTTGATTGTACTTTTTATATTGTACATAAGAATAAAATATTTACTTGCCTAGCTCTAGTCTGTAAGAGACATGAGAGAAAAAAGAGATGTGCTTAAAATGTTTTTGGCACCCACAAATCTCTCCTGGGCTACTGTGATGGGGAAACAGACTTCTTTGTCTTCCACTGGCACTTTTTGTTTCGTGTCCCAATTTCAAATGAATCACTGAGTATAAATCAATGACTTGAGACACACAAAGAGAAAAGAGCCAGGAAGAAGATTTCACATGATCATTTGCATTCCACATGATTACGACATGTTAATGCGTGACCACATAATCCAGGTCAATTTGGATCTCATGTTACACAGAGCCTGCAGACGGGTGACTTGGAAACAGTCTGCCTGCTGTGAGTATGTCTTCAAAACGTACTGCATGCCTGTGGAGGTTTACGGCTAGATCTGGACATTTCAAAGTTGGTTTGATCGGGTTTGCTACAAGTAACTGAAGAGTCAGGAATTATCAGTGATACAAAACAGGTATAGTACAACCACCTCACCCTCGAAGTCTGGTATTTCCTGTCTTACTAAGTAATGTGTAGTTTCCAGGCATACTGTGCGTATGCTAAATCTAATGTCTTTATGTTCAATCTAATAGCTGTTACAGTCAATTGCAGGTGAATGCTGATGTTATTAAAATGTTATGGAAATGGCTAATGTAATTTATATCTCAGTTAGTAAATCAGGGTAGTAATATTGTCTTAAGACCTGGACATTTGCTGTTGTGTGTCTCCTGGATATTTTTTTTATCTAGTAGCACCTGATAAATATACCAAAATATAATGGAAATGGAAAACAGTTTGTGGAAAATGTGTGCTTATGGGAGGAAAAAAGTTTCTGTCAAGGACATGAATATGAAACTTGATATAAGCGGAAGACGTTGAACTGGTAAAGGAGACTCTCCCTGTTTCTCTTCATCAAGATATCAGCATGTTTTCTCAGATCAGAGTGTACCGTACCGAGAATAGGACACCAGTGGTGCACTACACAGTGTATCTAATGGTGTTTTTTTATGTATATCTCTGGACGCTCTGAGTAATCGGAGTTGAACTTGTACAGATGTCTTTATGCGATCTCAGCAATAACTGTATGGTTCTTACCCTGTGACTCACTTACCATTAATGACAGTGTTTTCTGACAGGGGAAAAAAAATTAGATAAGATAACATATTTAGGAGCTACATCAAGATCTAAATGAGCACAATGAAAGTATGACTTCATAACAGGCATCTGTGTGTAGCTATGTAATAGATCTAGTTTGATATGTCTGAGCTCAGTCTTAACTTGGTGTAACATTTGCTCTTTGTTCCCTCTGCTTTTCTCAGCTTTCTGGAACATGGGAGTGAATGCAAATCGGCTACTCTTCTTCTCCTGCATACTTGTTGTGACTGGCTATTGCAATGGTGGTCGAATCTTAGTGTTTCCAGAAGATGGCAGCCACTGGGTGAATATGCAGGTCATACTCAAGGAGTTGCATGCCCACGGACACAGTCTGACAGTGGTACATTCTTCCAGAAGCTGGTATATTCATGACAGATCTTCTCTCTACACATTCATTAGTGTTAACCTCACTAGCACAGAAGATGCTAGCAGGGGGATATTTGAGACCTTGTTAGAGCGGTCACTGTCTTTACGTAGGATGACACCAATCCTGCGCTTTTTTGAACAGCAGAAGGATGTGATGACCATGTTGAAGATATTCCACGGTGTAACCCTTAGTATTATCTCTACCATATTGGATGACTCAGCACTGATGGGAAAACTGCAAGATTCTAAGTTTGACCTAATGCTCACTGACCCTGCTTTCCCTGCTGGGGTTCTCCTGGCCCACTATCTCCATTTACCCTTGGTGTATAATGTACGCTGGCTCAATGCAGGAGATGCACATATGGCCATTGCTCCATCGACACCATCTTATGTTCCGATGTACAACTCATTGTTTAGAGACAGGATGGACTTCCTGCAGAGGACCGAGAACTTCCTTCGATATATGGTCAGCCTCCTCCAGGAGCAATTTGTTATCCTCCCCATTTATGAAGAATTGCTCAAGAGGCACTTTCCACCAGGATCAGATCTTCTCAGCATGCAGCGCTCAGCAGATATTTGGTTGATGCGTGTTGACTTTATTTTTGAGTACCCACGCCCTAGCATGCCTAATGTAGTCTACATAGGTGGGTTCCAGTGTCGCCCGGCTGAACCCATTGTTACAGAGCTGGAGGAGTTTATGCAAAGTTCTGGGGAGCATGGTGTGGTGGTTATGTCCCTGGGAGTCATGGTCACCGCCCTTCCCAAACATATCACAGAAGCCATTGCAGCTGCCTTTGCTAAGATACCTCAAAAAGTTATATGGAGGTATGTGGGTGATCGACCTTCATCTCTGGGTAACAACACGTTGCTTCTTGAATGGCTTCCTCAAAATAATCTCCTGGGGCACCCAAAAACATGTGCATTTGTGTCTCATGGTGGCACAAATGGCATCTACGAAGCTATTTACCATGGGATTCCTGTGTTGCTTCTGCCACTTCTCTTTGATCAGTTTGACAATGCAATCAGACTGGAAACCCGAGGTGCAGCCCGTGTGCTTGAGGTCAGCACGTTGACTTCTAAAGAATTCCTTGAAGCCCTCAAGGATGTCATTAAGAATCCATCTTACAAAAGCAACATTCAGGAGCTCTCAGAGCTTCACCGTGATCAGCCCTTTTCTCCTCTAGACAGTGCTACTTTCTGGATTGAGTATGTCATCAGGCACAAAGGAGCTCAACACCTGTACTCAGAAGGTAGCAGTCTTCCTTGGTACTCCTACCACAATCTAGATGTCGTAGGTTTTCTGTTGGTAATAATTTTAGCTGTACTCTGGGCCTTGGTATATCTTGTTAAATTTCTTTGTTGTACGCCATACAGGAAGCAAAAGGTTGAGTGAACTGAACCTGAGGCATTCACAGACAAGCAGAAATATGTGTTTGGGGTTGTTGGGTTTTTTATTGTTATTATTGTTGTTGTTGATTTTGGGTAAGCACTTTTTTATGTTGTGCACTAACTGTGATAACTAATATTGCTACCCTTTCAAAGTAGATCATATAAGAGCTAAGACCACTAGAAATTGTGTTTGTTACATAATCTTCATTACAGCCTTAAAGGTTTTCCTGATTGATCAAAAATAATTTCACTTCTAGTGTCATTTGTACTCATTACAATGTACATGACTTGGAATAAAATTTGCTTTTAATCATATCAAATCAGTATGCATCATTTATTTACAAGTCAGAAAACAAACAAAACACAAAAGATGAAATTGTGCATATGAGATCATATGAAAAATATTTTTTTTATCACAAATAAATATATTGGCAGTCTTCAAAACAAATATTTATAAATAAAGTTATGTGTAATAAAGTGAAATGACACAGGAAAAAAGTATTGAACACGCGAAAATAGTTGAAATCTGTAAGTAATTATACCCCCATCTGTGCACATTGATATCAGCTGGGTTAGTAAATTCATGTTCTATAAAAAGGCTTTTCATTACCAAGGTGTCACACAAGAAACATCTCATGATGGGTAAAAGCAAAGAGTTCTCCCAAGACCTTCACAACCGTATTGTTGAGAAACATATTGATGGAATTGGATGCAGACGTATTTCAAAACTTCTGAATCCTCCAGTAAGCACCACTGGGGCCATTATTCACAAGTGGAAGCAACATCACTCCGTCATGAACGCACAGGAGCTCATCACAAGATTTCTGACCAGGGAGTCAGAAGAGTAGCCCAAGAGCCAAGGACCGCTCAGAAAGAGCTTCAGAAACGCTTGGAGGCAGCAGGTGCCATCGTCACAGAGAAATACTGGGAGAGTCTAGTCTGGTCAGACAAGAGCAAAATTTTACTTTTTGGAGATGCACTGCACATCGCCCTAAGAACACTATACCAACAGTGAAGTTTGGAGGGGAAAGCATCATGGTGTGGGGCTCTTTTTCATCACATAATACTGCAGACTTCATATAATTGAAGGAACGATGAATGGAGCCCTTTCCCAGGAGATTCTTTTGAAAAATCTGCTGCCATCCATCAGGATGATGAAGATGAGACGTGGGTTGAGCTTCCAGCAGGACAACGATCCAAAACATACAGCAAAGGAAACTCTCAGTTGGTTTCAGAGAAAATAAATCAAGGCGTTAGAATGGCCCAGTCAATCACCTGACTTGAATCCAATTGAACAAGGTTTAAAGACAATATGTTTAGAAGAATGGGCCAAAATCACACCTGAATACAATAAGTGTCTTGAATCTGTTATTAAACACAAAGGCTTCTCCACTAAGTACCAAATAAATTTCAGTTAGCGTGTTCAATACTTTTTTCCTGTGTCATTCCACTTTATTACACATAACTTTATTTATGGATTTTAATGTTGTGAATTCCTTATTTTTCCAGATTTCTTGAGTTAATACTGATGTCTGGTGAAAATTTCATGTAAATAGCCTCATTGGAAATATATTTAATGAAAAAATGTTGACACGTCCAATACTTATTTCCCCCACTGTATATACAAAAAAAAGGCAGTACAAATTAAGCAGAGGTCAATATGAAGACATTTGTCCAGGACCGCTTATTCATTATATTAATGGATATTGAAGTAAAGGATTTAAAAATATTAAATCAATAGAAACCAATAAATTTCAGTATTTACTGGATCAGCAATGAGGATAGACATCACTTGATTCCCCAATAGTCTTTTTCCACTCTCTGGTACTAAGATCCCTGATCATCTCAGCATGCATTAAAGCCATGCTTTCATCTCTATCCTCTATGAACATTTCATTACTATCCTCTAGGATCTATCTTCACAAAAGATAGATTTTACTTTGAAAAAAATACAATAAAAAAACAATTAATTAATTAAATAATTAATTAATTAATTACTTCATTAATTAATTAATTAAACATCATGTAACATAAAGAAAAAAGTATGACATAAGCAAGCCAGACACCTTTTTTTTTTTTCAAAACATGTTTAAAACTTTACAAAAATGTAAAGAATTCACTGCCCAGCATTGATTTCTGTAAATAATTGGCCATTTCTACGAAACTGCAGATGGCATGTTTTCGGCATTCCAAAATTGTGAGCAAAGTTAAACAATCTGTAGTACTGATCTAATCTTGGGAATTTGGAGGAAAGGCTTCTTTGTGTTCAATTTCACGCTCTAGTTTTGAGCATTGAATTGCTAAATCAAATTCAGTTCACATAGTTTCATCAGGATTTCCTACTTTGTACTTTATTCATTACACATTCATTCATGACCATATGATCTAGGTCAGTTTGAATTTCATGTTATACAGAATCTCACCAGAGAAACAGTTTACTGTGAGTATGGCATCTAGATATTTACTTATGACAGCTTATTAAGATCGCATGGCGTTCACCTTTCTGGTTAATTCTTTATTGCACTTTTCACAAGATCAGAAAAAGTGATCCAAAATTTGGCTTTTGTGTATTTTATGTGACTTTTAGTTATCATGTGCAATACTGTTGGCTAGAACATTAGTGACAACACACATTAGCATAATCAGTGCTGGCTTAAAAATTACTAATCCTAGCTAGCATTAGCCACCATTGAATATTGAGAAGTGAAGTGACTGAAATGTGCTAATATATGAATTTCCTACTTTCCAACATCATTGGAATTATTCAGACTGCTACGACCTTCCAATCAGTAGTCCAATGTCTTAACCTCTGAGCTACCATTATCCTTTTAACTATTATTTTCTTAACTTTATAACCAACAATATACTAATTACCTAGCCTGTCACCTTCAAAATGATATACTTTTGATATACTATACTGTACAAGTTTTATCCAAAACTTCATGAACTTTCACATAAAAATGACAGTACAAATGGGGACTGGGTGTCACATGGGAAATGAAAGTAGAATGAGGGTGTTTCGCTTGTCTCTCAGCAGCCCTTCCGTCGGTGTGAACAGTTTGGCCAAACTTGTATCCCTCGAATGTGTTTTTGTTCTTGAGGAGAAAGGCCCCAGGATGTGGCTGCTCAAAGGCAGTAGAAGTGGCTTCCTGCTGGGGGAAATGATCAAAAATTTCAGACAAGCCCCTCATGGAGGGATGAATTATGCACTCTGACTCTCACAGGTCTTTGCACACTGAGCACAGTCTCCCATCATAGGCAGATGTAAGGTAAGGAAAAGCATTCGCAATTCGGAAGAAATGAATGCACTGCAAAAAAAATGGCATCTTAGCAAGTGGAAATACCTTGAATATAGTCAAATTAAGTATTAAGGATTTCCTATTATAGGATTACAGTAAACCAAATATAAGATTATTAAACGTATTTCAAGCCATTTGAACTCATTTCAAGATTGAAATAGTCTTCTATTGGCAGATAATTTTGCTCATTTTATTTATTTCTAATAAGAAGCAAAATTGTCTGCCAATAGAATAAGACTATTTCAATCTTGAAATAAGTTCAAATGGCTTGAAATATGTTTAATAATCGTACAGTTGGTTTACTGTAATCTTATAATAAGAAATACTAGATACTTTTGACTATATCCAAGATACATTCACTTCATTTTTTTTCAGTATGTGTTTGATTATTGAATGTAATGAAGGGTTGTTGTTTTTTTGCATAAAACTCCCTGTCATTGTTTTCCAAGGGTCAACACATGCATTGCATGGACAGCTGGAACGGTTAGAGCTCGGCGGTGTGAACAGCTAAATGTTCAACCCTTCAAATGTCTTTCACGTGGGAATGTCATAGAAATCATGTTTATGAGTGAGTAATTTCTAGAATATGGCACTGATGCATAACAAAATATTTTATTTGAGTCCCCAACTTTGATGTTGAGTGCTACCAGAGGCAGACTGCTCACATGTAAGGCCACCACTTTTCCTGATTCTCTCCACAGACCTGACAAATGGAAGCTGCCACATTCCACTGGAGACAGATCGGGTTGGACTAACCTACATCTACAGCCTAGCTTTCTCTCTGGGTCTGCCAGCAAATCTGCTTTCACTGTGGGGACTTTACCAGCTGGGCCGCTCAAGCGGAGCTGGCACTCAGCTGGTTTATATCCTCAACCTCCTGCTCTCAGATCTTCTTCAACTGCTCACCTTGCCTCTGTGGATCCTCTATCTTCAGAGAGATCATCGCTGGCCCTATGGTTCCATCGCATGTCAGTTGGTGGGCTATGTCTTCTACGTGAACATATATGCAAGCATCGCCTTTCTGTGTCTCATAGCAATGGACCGCTGTCTGGCCATTGTATACCCATTAAGCAGCCGTCGTATGAGGAATGTACGGCTGTCTGCGTTCTCTGGAGTGGTCGTCTGGACTCTTGTGTTCCTGTTCTGTCTAATTGGTCTCTACCCATCTGTATTTGAGCCCCAGGAGGGTTTGTGTCTGGAGCACTATCCCGTCACTCCAAGATACGCATACTTTAAAATAGCCACGGTGGTCCTGGGTTTCCTGATGCCATGCTCTATACTTGGGTAAGTGAGTGAGTTCATGTAAAAGTGTGTTTATGTGTGTCTGTGTGTGTTTGTGTATGTGTGTGAGTGTGCGTGTGTGTGCACAAAAATACAATATCTTGGCAAAAGATAATACTGTTTCTATTGATTAATAATCTTTATACCACAGCACTGTTGAATTCTCAATCCTGTTAGTCCGAAAGTGTTTTATTTCATTTTCTATAACATCAGTTCTGACAGTAGTACCAGCTGTAATTAAAATCGCAGGTTAATATTAATGTGCTTGCCCTAAAATGTTATTGTTTCTATAGTAAAACCTCCTACATTTATAGTGGACTTGTAGTGGAGCCTCACATAATATAAGCCTAATAATATATCGTTTTGGGGTTTTTTAAGTGTTGTTATTTAACAGAGAAAAATGTATAACCACTGATATAGCAAATATTTCTGTAAAGGTAAGATTTATCATTTATGGAATTAGTCTCCCGTGTCAGTGCTTTGTAACAGTCAGTAGGTTTTCCACCTCAGAAAAGGAGTTTGCACATTCTGGTTACTCTGTAATATGTCAAGCTGAGTGATAACAGTGTGTTAATAATTTCAAGGGAGGATGGTGAAGGAATGACTGATTATAGCTGTTATAATATAATGGATGACAGGAACTAAGTTGTCTCCCACAACATTAATGTAACTAAACCATTTAAAAAGCATGCTGTGTAATATTTTTTTTAATGTTACTGTTGGCAAATTTCTGTGGTATAAGAGGAATAAAATACTTTAGGAGATATACTCAATTTTGTGCTAGTAATAGTAACTCTGCTTCACATCCAGCCACATCACACCACCCTACAGTTGATTATTTTCCTATAACAGCATTCCATATCATGTTTTGTTCATAAAAAGTATGTATGAATCTTTCATTAAGAAGCACATAATTTTTTTTCCAGTTATATATACCTTGTTAATTTATCTACCCTTCTTTCCGACAGCTGCACTTCTGCCAGAATCGGGATAACACTCCACAACTCCCCCTCCATCACTGATCATGAGCGCAACAAAATTGTGGGCACCCTAACGGTCATCACCATCATTTTCATCGTGGTCTTCGGCCCTTATCACATGGTGGGCGGTTATAGATTCGTAGCGCTGCTTCTAACTGAAGACCAGTGTGCACTGGAACGCTCTATCTACCTGTACTACAGGATCTGCTACGGACTAACCAGTCTAAACACACTGTTAGATCCCCTCTTCTATATTTTCCTTTGTCAGAATGCTCGTCTTGAGCTCCAGAGATCTCTCCCCTGCCTTGCATGCTCACGTAGGTCTGAGGGTCCGTGACTTTTGACCAGGAATATGTGTAGTTGCCAGGGGCAGACTGGTTTTTTTGTGTTAACAAAAAAAAAAGCCTGCAGGTTGTTTTTATGAAGAAAAAATAAAGATGCTTAAAAGGCTTATCTGGGGATTTTTGACTGATGGCCTGTCAGAGCTCTGATTGCATCTGTTGTGTTACTGGGTCTGCTGGAATGAGAGACATACAGATGCTACGTGTCAGGCAGTGATATGCAGTTCTATGATGACAACACCTTCAGCCAAGCATGCAGGTTCTGAAACCAAATAAAAAGTTTCATGTTAGCATGTATGAATTGTTCAAATGTCTTATGCGTCATATTCAGTAAAATTTATGCTCTTAATCAGGCAGCATTCTACAAATATTATTCATTTTTCAGACATGTGCACAAACAGTACCGTTCCTAGGAGTGAAAATGTGCATGTACTTTATTTACCATAGTGGGTTTTTTTTTTTTTTAGGATTTCTATACATTTATGATTTTTAAACTACCTTTACCAAACTGAAATAAAATGTATGTTTTTTTTTTCAGTTTTCACGAGTCTTCTTCAAATACGGTGTGTTCAGAGATGTCGCTATAACACTAGAGCTCGAGATTTCAGTCTAGAGTTTTGCCTGGAACTGCCCAGGAGTTTAGTAGGAATGTGATTCATGTGGAATTAACTAAATGTTATTTGTTTAAACTTAGTATGGTACTGTCGCTGGGATGGGATGCTGACTGCTAAAATCTCTAAAACAACAAAAAAAGAGAGAAAAAAACAGTCAGAACTATACAGTGAACAGTCCATTGAGAGGCAATGAAACTGTATCCAAATAGTGATTACAGTGAGCGAGCATACACACACACATACGCACACACACGCACACACTCTCTCTCTCTCTCTCACACACACACACACACATACAGAGGTGCTTAAGAGTCTGTGATTTCTGCATAAATATGACCTAAAACATCATCAGATTGTCCTAAAAGTAGAGAGCCCAATTAAACAAATGAGACAAAAATATTATACTTGGCCATTTATTTATTGAGGAAAATGATCCAATATTACGTATCTGTGAGTGGGAAAGTATGTGAATCTTTGATTTCAGTATCTGGTGTGACTCCCTTGTGCAGCAATAACTGCAACTAAACGTTTGTGGTAACGGTTGATCAGTCCTGCACATCGGCTTGGAGGAATTTGAGCGCATTCCTCAGTACAGAACAGCTTCAACTCTGGGATGTTGGTGAGTTTCCTCACATGAACTGCTTGCTTCAGGTCCTTCCACAACATTTCTATTGGATTAAGGTCAGGACTTTGACCTGGCCGTTCCAAAACATTAACTTTATTCTTCTTTAACCATTCTTTGGTAGAGCAAATTGTGTGCTTAGGGTCGTTGTCTTGCTGCATGTCACACTTTCTCTTGAGATTCAGATCATGGACAGATGTCCTGGCATTCTCCTTTAGAATTCACTGATATAATTCATAATTCATTGTTCCATCAATGATGGTAAACCATCCAGGCCCAGATGCAGCAAAAGAGGCCCAAACCGTGATGCTACCACCACCATGTTTCACAGATGTCATAAGGTTCTTATGCAGGAATGCGATGTTTTCTTTGCTCCAAACATAACATCCTGAATCTAATTTCAACTTCAAATTAAACTGCTAATCTTAGAGTTTCACATACTTTTGCCACTCACAGATATGTAATATTGGATCATTTTCCTTAATAAATAAATGACCATCTCATCTCATTTGTTTAACTGGGTTCTCTTTGTCTGCTTTTAGGACTTCTATGAAATATATGAATATCTGAAGATGTTTTATATCATATTTATGCAGACATATATAGAAAATTCTAAAGGGTTCACAAACTTTAAAGCACCACTTTATATAAGTAGATGCCTCATTGGCACTGTTTTCTTAATACTGCGATTTGTCACCATTTGCCATATTGAACGTCAAGATCTACCGGTTAATGCATGAGTGAATTGACAAATGCAGCATACAACAGGATTAACCAGATTTAGCTTATGACTGCTTAGACTGTTGCGTCTATAGTAAACAGATTTAATGATTGTTTTTAATGAAGGCAGTTGGACTAGTGATAACAACTGGTAAACAGATACACACACATATACACAGACAATTTTAGACACACAAGCATATTCTTTATATGGTTGCCCTCTGTCTGGGAAGGTTCTTTAATTAGAATAACATTTACTACATGTTAAGGAGAATGGTTAAGTACAAGCTGTTCTCACACCTGAGCTTTTGACCTTTTCATTATTAGTTTTCCAAAGAGTTTGTTTCCACACAACAGACCAAATTTATTCCCCTTTTTTTCCTTCAGTCATTGGGCCCTAGAACAAAACTAAAGTTCTCTGTAAAATTCTATTTTCCCTCTGGTAATATGCTTGACGAAACCATGAAGGGGCTTAAAAACACTTTATGAGTTTTCCAGACATGCTTGAGCAGGAAAAATATAAATAAGACAGACCTATGAATCTCCCAGACTGGAGTCAAACCTTCAGTGAATATCCAAGTGTGAGATCTGGGGCAAAGACAAGACATTCCACTTCCATATCCTGAGGCCGTTCATTTCAAGAAATGAAAATATTACACATTGTTCTCTGTTGTCATATAAAGCTGAATCAAGAGGGGGAAGAATAGATAGAGGAATAATGGATTACATGTTTTAAGAAATTACAAGTACTAAATAATCTCTGTGGCATATTTTAAACCTGTTTTTCTAAAGGTATAAACAATATAGTGTATTTGCATTGTTTTATTGGTCTACTTTAATTTTTGCTGTTGTTTTCTGTACTATCAATTCATCCATCCATCCATCCATCCATTTTCCATACCGCTTATCCTACACAGGGTCATAGGAGAGCACAACTCTCACATCCATTCACACACTGTGGACAATTTGGAAATGCCAATCAGCATACAACGTATGTCTATGGACTGGGGGAGGAAATCGGAATACCCAAAAGAAACCCAAAGGGAGAACATGCAAATTCAGTTCAAATTCAATGAAAATTCTTGTTTTGTTTTGCACAAAGCATAATTCTGTCCTTTACATTTTGATTTTACATTTTTGCTTTTTTGCTTCTGCATCAAATCTGCATCATGAATTATCCAAGTGTGTGATAGAAAAAGCTCTGTTGCCCTCTGCTGGTATTAACTAAAATCAAAACACTGACAGCACTGGCAATAAAGAGAACCCTGAATAAACAAAATGTAAGCAGTTTGGGGTTGTTGTTGTTGTTGTTGTTTTTCAGATGGGGGGTTGCCTGTGATTACAGCTGACATTTGTCTGTTTATCAGCACCTGTTTTGCCTTTGAGGATCTTCAATGGTCAATGACTGAATATAATAAAACACAGGAAAACACATTTTAAATAAGTTTAACATCAGAAACGAGTCAGAATGCTCATTCAATAAAGCATTTCGCTGATTCAGCTCATGGTCATGTTAAAATATCAGTCACTAATGGATACAGAACATGTGAGAGTGACTGGATCAAATAACCTCAACCAGACCTCCCACATCTGCTGTCTTCAGCTGTTCCCTTGGTCCCTTTTTTATCAATTTTGTAATACTACCTTGGAAAGTTCCATTCACTATAAATTACATAGTATTGTCCATAGGTTTTGTCCAAAGTTTAATAGGTACACAGTCATGTGATAAAACTAAGTACCCCACATGGAAATTGTTGGCTTTTTTGACGTATTTGGACAAGCAAACATTTGGTCATCTTTGAAACCGTGCCTATTAATAAAGTTGATATACTTGAATAAACCCACAAGGAAAATTAGCTTTTTCAATCATTTATTCAACAGAAATATAAATAGATGAGATATCCTTCTATGGAAAAAGTAAGTACACCCCTGGTCTCAGACGCTAGTATTGCCCCGTTAGCAGAAATAACTTCTTGTAGGTGTTTTGCATAATTGTCCACCAGGCTTTCTGGGATTTTTACCACTCTTCCATGCAATATTCTTTCAGTTGCAAGATGTTTGAGGTTTTTCTTGCATGTACTGCCTGTTTCAAATCTGTGCAATCTCATTCTGATTGTAGAAGCATGCACTTTGACACCAACAGTTGCAAGACTTACTAGCAGATCCTGTGATTAAATTTTGGGTTTCTTGGAGACTTCTTTTTGCATCAGACGGTCTGCTCTTGGGTTGTATTTGGGACAATACAACCCAAATGGGACAGCCAGTACTGTACATTTTGGCAGTCATTTGAAATCAGCGCCATTTGTAGATGATTTTCCTTACAGTGGAATTATGTATTTCAAATAATTTGGATATATTTTTAAATCCCTTGCCAGACTCATAGGTATCCACAACCTTTTTTCAAAAGGCTTTACAGAACTCTTTAGATCTTGACATGATGACATCACGCACCTCAATAGCAAAGGGAACACCAGACACTAGATGTGAGAGGTTTAAACAAGACAGGTTCCACCTGCACTCCCTAAGTAGGTTCTAATCACTGGCACTCAATCCTGAAAACCTGAATCTAATTTTATGGATATGAAGGTGTGGTAAATGTAGGAGTGTACTTACTTTTTCCATGTGACTGATCTGTTTTGTTTGTTTGTTTGTTTGTTTGTTTGTTTGTTTGTTTTGTAGGGGGTTGTCATTTAAATTGTGAAAATTACTACAAAATGTCAATTTTATGTGTCATTTGATAGGGTGTATCATCTTTATTGATAGGCACTGTTTCAAAAAGGATCAAATGTTTTCTTGTCCAAATATGTAAATAAATTCCATGGAGTGTACTTATTTGTTCACATGACCGGATGAACTTTTAGCTTTTAGAATTTTCTATCAACTGAGTTACCAGTTTAATGGTTACACCTATCTAGCAGCTAATAAATGCACAACTGAATATAGATTTTTTTAAAAAGACATTTCACTGTGTGAAGAGTTTCTAGGATAGCACAGAAAAATAATAAAAAATATATTAGCATTAATCTGAACACAAAGTTTTAACATGATGTAAACATGCTTTTGAGAAACTTTCCACTGACATATCCTGGCAATCCATGTGGTCAGCCATGTGACCTGACCAGTATGGCTATAATAACAGGCCAAAGTGTAAAACTTGATATCCTGAATGAAAGTATCCAATGTAAGTCATTGAGATTGGACTTGCAGTCAGTGAGGAAACTTCTTTGCGATTGGGTAAACCCTCTCAAATGTGGCCAAGCATCTTCATGAACTTAAACTCCAGGGCATGCTACTATCATGATCCAGATGGCTAAAATCCTCCATATACATATCTATATATTTATTGGGTAGATAGAATCAGCATCTATTATCATACTAATGATGGGTGGGGAAAGGTCAACTACATCTTACACCGTAATCATATTTAAGAGCAAATCTGTGTCAAATTACTTGCAAAGTTACAGATAGTATCTCACTGATACACTAGGACAGGGTTTCTTACAGGCAGGAACCATTTGCCTTCCCATGTACCTTCTTATGATCACAGCACAAGTTTATTTTATGAATATAGTTCAACATTACAAATACTGGCAAATTTGCATTATATTGGAGGCATGGATTTGATATTATTTTTGTCATCTCACAGCTGGTCCCTGGTTTGATCCTGAAATGGGGTTACTGCCTCCTCGTGTCTGTGTGGGTTTCCTGTGGGTTCTCCAGTTTCCTCCTGCCTTTCAACAACATGACAGTAGATGGATTGAAATGATAAATTGCCCTCTGTCTGCGTGCGTGTGTGTGTGTGTGTGTGTGTGTGTGTGTGTGTGTGTGTGTGTGTGTGTGTGTGTGTGTGTGTGTGTGTGTGTGTGTGTGTGTGTGTGTGTGTGTGTGTGTACGGTGTCCTGTCATGAATTAGCGTCCCATGCAGGGTGTATTCCCAACCGGTGTATCTGGGACACACTCTGGATCCACTGTAACCCTGACCGGGATAAAGTGGTTACTGAAGATTAATGAATGCACATATTGTATTTATTTATAAGAGCTATTTTGGCTTATTGCTCCTGACATTTTTAGCCACAGAACCCAAACTATTTAAAATGCTAAAATGTGTGCGTGTGTGTGTGTGTGTGTGTGTATGTGTGTGTGTGTGTGTGTGTGTGTGTGTGTGTGTGTGTGTGTGTTGAGTATATATAGTATCTCACAAAAGTGAGTACACATTTTTATAAATATTTGATTATATATTTTAATGTGACAACACTGAAGAAATGACACTGCTACAATGTAAAGTAGTGAGTGTACAGCTTGTGTAACAGTGTAAATTTGCCGTCCCCTCAAAATAACTCACACAGCCATTAATGTCTAAACCACTGGCAACAAATGTGAGTACACCCCTAAGTGTAAATGTCAAAATTTGGCCCAATTAGCCATTTTCCCTTCCCGGTGTCATGTGACTTGTTAGTGTTACAAGGTCTCAGGTGTGAATGGGGAGCAGGTGTGTTAAATTTGGTGTCATCGCTCTCACACTCCCTCATACTGGTCACTGGAAGTTCAACATGGCACCTCATGGCAAAGAACTCGCTGAGGATCTGAAAATAAGAATTGTTGCTCTACAAAAAGATGGCCTAGGCTATAAGAAGATTGCCAAGACCCTGACACTGAGCTGCAGCACAGTGACGAAGACCATACAGCGGTTTAACAGGACAGGTTCCACTCAGAACAGGCCTCGCCATGGTCGACCAAAGAAGTTGAGTGCACGTGCTCAGTGTCATATCCAGAGGTTGTCTTTGGGAAATAGATGTATGAGTGCTGCCAGCACTGCTGCAGAGGTTGAAGGGGTGGGGGGTCAGCCTGTCAGTTCTCAGACGATATGCCACACACTGCATCAAATTGGTCTGCATGGCTGTCGTCCCAGAAGGAACCCTCTTCTAAAGATGATGCACAAGAAAGCCCCAAACAGTTTGCTGAAGGCAAGCAGACTAAGGACATGGATTTCTGGAACCATGTCCTGTGGTCTGATGAGACCAAGATAAACTTATTTGGTTCAGATGGTGTCAAGCGTGTGTGGCGGCAACCAGGTGAGGAGTACAAAGACAAGTGTGTCTTGCCTACAGTCAAGCATGGTGGTGGAAGTGTCATGGTCTGGGGCTGCATGATTGCTGCCGGCACTGGGGAACTACAGTTCATTGAGGGAATAATGAATGCTAACATGTACTGTGACATACTGAAGCAGCACATGATCGCCGGGCAGTATTCCAGCATGATAACGACCCCAAACACACCACCAAGATGACCACTGCCTTGCTAAAGAAGCTGAGGATGAAGGTGATGGACTGGCCAAGCATGTCTCCAGACCTAAACCCTATTGAGCATCTGTGGGGCATCCTCAAACGGAAGGTGCAGGAGCACAAGGTCTCTAACATCCACCAGCTCCGTGATGTCATCATGGAGGAGTGCAAGAGGACTCCAGTGGCAACCTGTGAAGCTCTGGTGAACTCCATGCCCAAGAGGGTTAAGGCAGCGCTGGAAAATAATGGTGGCCACACAAAATATTGACACTTTGGACATTTGGACATTTGGACATTTACACTTAGGGGTGTACTCACTTTTGTTACCAGCGGTTTAGACATTAATGGCTGTGTGTTGAATTATTTTGAGGGGACAGCAAATTTACACTGTTACACAAGCTGTACACTCACTACTTTACATTGTATCAAAGTGTCATTTCTTCAGTGTTGTCACATGAAAAGATATAATCAAATATTTACAAAAATGTGAAGGGTGTACTCCCTTTTGCGAGATACCGTACATATACACACACACACACACACACACACACACACACACACACACACACACACACACACATATATATATATATATATATATATATATATATATATATATATATATATATATATATATATATATAATGTGTGTGTGTGTGTGTGTGTGTGTGTGTGTGTGTGTATAGCGGTGTTAAAACTGCAGGTAGATATTATTTCTACTTGGTAATGTATTGATATTTGGATCAAGCATATTTAGCTCAAGTGATAGTAAATCTTGAACTGTTTTGATAGTAGTCAGTGATACATAGATAAATGGACAGACAGACAGATAGATAGATAGAGAGATAGATAGAACTATTTTGATAGTAATCAGTTCGGTGATAACTGTAGATAGATAGATAGATAGATAGATAGATAGATAGATAGATAGATAGATAGATAGATAGAACTATTTTGATAGTAATCAGTTCGGTGATAACTGTAGATAGATAGATAGATAGATAGATAGAACTATTTTGATAGTAATCAGTTCAGTGATAACTGTAGATAGATAGATAGATAGATAGATAGATAGATAGATAGATAGATAGATAGAACTATTTTGATAGTAATCAGTTCGGTGATAACTGTAGATAGATAGATAGATAGATAGATAGATAGATAGATAGATAGAGTACAATACTTTGAGAACCACAGCCGTGTAGTTCCTGTATAAATACACCGTAGACAAATGTGTACACAAATGGTTTTGTGAATCGGGATGGATCGTGGAACGAGTCGGCTAAATTTAGCACAGAGAAACTACAACCAATCAGCAGTTCGGGCACTGGATTTGTGTTGACCGGCCTCTAACGGCTCCGCCAATAAGCAGCGGTGTTCTTATTGAATGGCAGGGGTTCTGTGCAATCGCCGGCGGCTAATCAGAGTGTGGGCGGAGCTTGCTGTGGTAGGGGTGGGCATTTGGGGGGGTCATTCACAGTCGCGAATTTTCACTCGGACGGCGCGCGTGCGAGGGGAGGACGGGCAACGGGGCTGAGAGGAGTTGCCGGGCAATAAGAGGATTTTTAAGCTAGCTGTACGACGCGTTGAGGCGATTCGTAATTACGCTATAACGCACGCTCATACTGTCCCCTAAACATAAGCAGTAAGACTTACTTGCTGTGTTACTTAGCTAGTAGCCCGGTAACAGAGGGAGGCGGTGTTCGTGAGAGCTAATTAGCGATCATTAGCTGTTTGCTAACATCGCCTGAGACATTAGCCGACAGCCTGCATCCTGACCCGAGCAGCTAGCTGCATTAGCCGGACCGGCGCGGCTCAACTGTCCAAACAACACAAGTAAGACCAAACTGTCTCTGGGTCAATCGACGGCTAGCTATCTAGTGCTAACGTTACCGTTATTGAGTTCATTCTGCTGTAATACCAGGGGTGTCTAAGGGGAGCTAACAGGCTAACCGCAGACATCTCTTTGCTAACTTACCCAGCCCCTCTCCCTCCACACCGAAACGCTGGAAATCCGCAAGCGGCCGGAGACGGGCGAAGGGCCGGCGAAGCTGGGGCTGTTAGCGGAGCCGCACAGTGGAGGCGGAGGAGGACCCGCGGAGAGGCACAGCAGTGGGGACGCAGCGGCCGCCATGGACGGGCTGCCTGTGGAGGTGCGCGGCTCTAACGGGGCCTTCTACAAGGTAACTCACTTCAGTCAAACCCAAAAGTGCCGAGTTTAAACCCGGGACAAATCCCAACACCGCCGTTTAAGCGGCTCGTCATAAGACCTAGACTGAGCTAGGATTTTATACCATATCTCATGCATGAAACGAGGTTCGCCATCACTTTGTTGTGAAGGAGGCCTTGGCACACGGTGAGCTCGCTTTTCCACGTTCCTTCGCAGGTCCGAGCAGCACTGAAGGCTCTGTGGAGAAATGTGGACATTCAGGAAGTGTTTTGGAAAAAAATTCCAGACGATGTGTTGTCAAATGAACGCAGAGTACAGACACTAAGGTTCTGACTCGGGTGTGTTTGGACATTTCCCTTATTATCTGCATTAACACATCCTCCCAAATGAGCAGCACACACTTCTTCTCTTCATCATATTTAGTGACCTTTAGCGAAACATAGGAAGTCTGGATTATGTAGTGGCACAAGGCTTTAGACTTTCACTCCATCTATTAACAGCGTGCTTGTGTGCCGTATCTCATACAGCCTGTCATGGGCACCTTTTAAGATCGACTCCCTACAAGCCGAGTCATATCGTTCCAGTCTTCATGATCACAGTAATGACTTTTAACGAGTGAGCCTTGTTATGAACCATGTGTGCACGATTTCCCCCACACCAGAAACCCCCTTTCGGTTTAACGTTTTCCAATTGCTCCAGTTTGATTAGGCAGCCCAATCCAGTTCACCAGACTGATACCGGTTGTATAAACCTCAGCGTTCTACCCACAGGTTTCATAATGTTTGATGCCTTGGCGTTTTCATTTCAGGGCTTGTGAAAGCAGAGACTTTAATAGTGCAAATCATTGCTCTGGTTTTCTCATGGGATTATTAGTTGCTGTAGTAGTGTTGGTGTAGTGCACGTTCTATACTGAGCGGTGACATTAGTTGTCTGAAAGTTTGAATCTGAGGGATGAGAGCAGGTGGAAAAGGAACAGGTGATCTCAGCCCTGACACTCAACACTCTCTCCAACCCCCCACCCCACGGCTGCTCAGTGCAGTCACTGCTCTCGGCTCGGCTGAATCCAGTTCTGCTCGGTCGGCATAACTTTAACTCGAATCAGAAGTTCATTTAATTCACTGCTACTTTTGCTGTGTGCCATCACGTTTTCACTCTCTTCCACCTCTCTGTTTGATCCTTTTAATACTTTCACTTACTGCTTATTCCTTTGGTAATGTTTATCTTCCTCATCACTTCCTTATTCACGGCTTTCCCCTTTTTTTTTTGCGTTCTCTATTAACTTGTTTTAAATCCTTTTTACAAATTTGCAAAAGGACTTATAGTTGTATTGTTCTCTTACACTTCTGTAAATAATTTTTACCTATCCTTCACCTGGATTTGAGAATTGATTAGGTCTTTGCGATACTAGGATGGATATTACCGGTCTGTCATTTTTACGTTCAGTTCGTAACATTGTAATTGGGGATTGAAATCAAAAGCATGCTTGGATCTCTTCACTTTCGATATCAGAGTTATATAATTGGCTACCTCTGTGGTTTCAAGATCTGCACAGAGGTCTGATTACAGTTGAGTTCCTGGTACTGCTAAGACATTTGCCAAGGGTTTACTTGCCGAATTGAAAATGATGGTCTACTGAGCAGTTTATGCTACATCATAGTCATGTAGGTGGTCAGTGCTGATTGGTTCATTGATGACCCATCTAATGCAGAAAGCCGTGACGCTCTCAGAGCTCTCGAACCAAAAAGGGACTGGCTACGTTCTCATTTGGAAGAGTGGCACATGCAAGGGACGCATTGGACATCATTAGTCTTCAGGCATGTGTCCCAAAATGGATGTAACATACACACCTCTTTCATGCGCTCAGCTTACACTTAACTTTTCAAACTCTTTCTAACTATCTATTTTTGTACCGATTTTGAACGCAAAGCAAGTTAGTGCTGTGTGTGTGGATATCGCACTGACCTGTCGCCCTTAATGAACTCGTATATCACCGGTCAGTGGTGATCAGAATGGACTGAGTGCAACAGAATTATACGGAATAAACCTCAGGATCCAAAGAAATTACACTCATAATTTTACATCTAGACATGACCAAATAGTGTTTACCAGATGCCGACTGGGCCATTCAAGACTAACACGTGTGTTTTGACTGACTGGTGAAGATCCTCCCGTTGTACCATGCCAAACCCCTATGGCCATCAAGCACATTTTACTGAACTGTAAAACGTTTGGAACTCGACAACGCTTTTATACAGATACTTAATAGATTTTTTTTTTAAAGTACCATCTGAACAGATTTTTCAGTTTTTATCTTGCATACATGTGTCTTTAAGTGCTTTATTTAATATTGTAAACTTATTATGATGTAGTGCAGTGGAACGTGCATACATAAGAAAATGAAACCAGTGAGAAGGCAAGAAGGTGTCTCTCCAAGCAGGTGGTATACCAGAGGTCTTGGTTTACTCTCTTTATCTTTTCCATTCCTCGCTGCTCCATATTAGGCAGCGTCACCCTGCCAGCTCCGTCACTCGTTCTGTGCTGTGGATTAGAGGTGTGTCTTGATAAAACTGAGTGGTGGCATGATTGATGAGGAACAGATTTTGAGAAGGGGTCCTCGCTTTCTGTGTCTCTCTCTCATGTTCTCATAATCCTAATGGGCTATTCGTAATACGTATTTCACTTTCCCTGTGATGTGTGCCAGACCACCACTTCCCACAAACTTTTGTCACATACTATGTGGGTGTGTGTTCATCCGTATACAAAACCTGGCCTGACTGTCAAGGGAACTTGAAAGGGCTCTCATGCCCCTTGAGACCAGAGATGTCAGGAATATGTGAATGTGGAGAGAGAAACTTGTGTGCTGTTTCTTCTGCTTCCCTATAAAATGGCTGTGCCAGCATCAAGAAACGAGAAACAATTACAGCAGTTTTCTTTTTTTTTTCTTTACAAGGAAAGCTTTCTATTTAGTGCGGGTTTATCACGGTCAAGCATCTATGTGAAGCTGAACATGCTCTTTTTTTTTTTTTTTTCTTCTGTGTCCTTTCAGGCATTCATCAAAGATGTCCATGAAGACTCCCTCACAATAGTTTTTGAGAACAAGTAAGTTAATGTCACTTCTAATGGGTTTGAGTACTAGTGGAAGACCCTCGACCCCTAAAGCAATACACACAGTCTAAATCGACTTCTGCAGTTTTTGGGCCCACCTGACCTTAAACAACACATCTACATTTATATGTATGACGTTTCACCCAGTAGTTAGTGTTGTCCATTTCTTTTAACCCAACTTTCCCTGGGTACATCCCCGATTTGTCCCTGTCTCTCTTTCTCTCCGCACCTGTTAGCCTGTCTTTCTGTGTCTCTTTCTCTCTTTTATGTAAACCCCCCCCCCCCCCCCCTTCTCCGTTCCTGTTCCTGTCCTCTCTCGCAATTTCTGTTTATTTTCTCTAATCTACACTTCCATTTGAGCATTCATGATGTTGAACTGAACAATTCCCTGTCAGCAAGTTGACCAGTATACTCATTGGGCCATATTTTCATACAAGCCCTAGCACAGTCATGTTCATTCTGTCTCTGCCTGCCCTGATGAGGGTGAGACAGAAATAGCCCTATGAGATATGTGAACTCGGGTGGGGGGTTGATGACAGCCCTGGCATTCTTGGCTGGTTACGTTGACCTACCATCAACTACAACTGTAGCCATTCACCTGTGCTCTTGCATAAATGCTTCAGTTTAGGATAATTCTGTCATTTAAATTGTGCTGTATTCTGACAAGTGGTTCAGAAAAAAAATATTGGAGTACCCCATGTCCCATTAGGTTTTTACCCATGTTTAAGAATGATTCACCATACTGATTAAGATGTGTGTGTGTGTGATCGAGAGCAGGAGAGGGATGGGTGGTGCCTTGGTGGCAATCTTTGTCCCATGCTGTTCCATGTGTACCAAACAGGTCTAATGCAGAAGGCGCATTTGTACATAAGGATATACGTGACGTTTACTAGAATTAAAAATCCATTGAACTATTTTCAGAGAATCAGTTTTACAAAGGAATTCACCGGTGGTTAATCAGGAATTGGTTAAGTACGATCCCAGCAGGAAGTCCTGGGAAGACTGACATAAATGTTCACTGGGGGGAAACACCATATGCAGTTATCGGGAGGGTCTGAACAGAAGCCAATACTTTAACATTGTGGAGCATGATGTGTTGTTGAATATTTATGGTACAACGCGCTGCCACTTTTTAAAGTGGCAGATTTAACACGTTAGCACATTAAACTGACGCTGAGGAAAAAGTAATCTCTTCCAAAAAAAACAAAACATAGTTTCTGGAAGTTGTTAGCCATTTGTGGTGAGAAGAATAGTCCTCATCACATTAATAATATGGTATGTGGCTGCACTGCTAAACATGCTCAAGCATTAAAAACATAAATTCCATCAAATATCCTGTGATGTTGGATTTATAACGATTTACATTCTGTGCAATGGGAAATGTGATTGAATGTGTGCACATTGAAAGCCACATAGTGTGATCAGGGTGTGCCAGTAGTGTCTTGGGGTTTGAGTGTGACGACACTAATCAAGTACTTGGTTAACTTAGATTTTGTTCCTTGCAAAGAATTAAATGCGGAAACATATTTCTGCTTAAGATACTGATGGATGCGTGTGCATATGTGTTTCTTTTTTTGTTTGTATTTTAAATAGCTGGCAACCAGAGAGACAGCTACCATTCAGTGATGTGAGGTTGCCACCCCCATCCGACTACCACAAGGACATCGGTGAGGGAGAGGAAGTGGAGGTAAGGCTATTGTTACACCAGACATCTCTTGTCCAAGTCACAACTTTACACACCTTTTGTTAACCATTGCAGTGTGCAAGATCGCCTTGCAGGCCCCTTAGTTCTCAACATGACAGCTGTTGGGGGGCTATTAGCAAGCATGGCTGACCTTTGACACATGGCCACTTCAACACATCGTGCTGTTGTTTTATCCTGAGTTTATCTGCATCAACCATTTGTTGTTGTTTATATATATATATATATATATATATATATATATATATATATATATATATATATATATATATATATATATATATATATATATATATACATATATACACATACATACATACATACATACATACATACAGATTTGATTGAAATCTTTTTTTGGTTGTAAATATCGGAGTTTTTCTCCCCAAACTCAATCTTCATAAAAGAGCTTAATATGCACATGTGCCCCTACGTACTTCGCCATCTAATTCAGTTGTTTACAGCGCTGCACTTACGTCACAGATGTTACCTTTTGAATTTCCTCTTTGCACTTAATAATTCACACACTCCACTCATAGACGCTCACCTGTTTGTGTATCTGTTGTGTGTCAGGTGTACTCCCGAGCAAACGAACAAGAACCTTGCGGCTGGTGGCTGGCGAGGGTGAGGATGATGAAGGGCGAGGTGAGTCTAAGACTGTTGGTTCACCGTGCTTACCGTGTTTGTGTGTCTGTAGGAATTCTCCTTCATTGTTCATTTATCCTATCATAAATAGCATGAAATCTGGAAGGGGCCATACACGCCTCCCATTCACGTCCAGTTCTGTTGTTTCAAATTATAATCCATGTCACATAGCTGAGTGTATCAGTGAGTTCAGAGGAGAAGACTCAGCTTGTGATTGTGGCTTATAGTCATTGAGGCTTTCAAATGATTACTTGCATAGGCACCGGACAGAGATGCTCATTCTTGCTAGCATGTAGATTAACTTTCAATCTAGTTCAAACTTTTTAGATGCTTTGTGTACATGCACTTCTTTTGTCAGAACTCCTATGTAATAGTGTTATTTTATATTTAATCATCCTTATATGTGATTAGTGTACAAGTTTCTCTAATAGGAAAAATGCAATTAAATATATCAACAGAATTCTGCCACTATGTATAAATTTGACCCTCGGGATGCTATAACTTGGATTTTCAGTTAAAACACAGAATGCTGGGATGTATACAAATGAACTACATGCGTCAGTACGAGCATAGAGCGTTTAACGACTAATTAATGGGCCGAGGTATACATCAACGCACGAGGCAAGAGAAATCCAAGAAGAGTTGTGTGAATACGTGTACATTTCCCATCTTTGAAAATTTGGTTGTATGTTACTTTACTTGCTAACATGACATGATTCAAGGCTTTTCAAAAGTGAGACCTTTGTCTGAGCTGGACTCTGGAATCAGTGTATACTGGAAGAGTTTAACATGAGGTGAAGGAAGTCAACATACGTGCTCCCCGAATCTTCTTGTCCTCCAATACCGAGAAAGCAATCATAAAAATCCAGCAACGTTAACCTGTTAAGATATCGGGACTAAACACCTTTAACCTGCTTATAAAGTAAACATGCATGCTCTGGCTCAGGGCAATAAAAGAGCTTGTTAACTTTTAAGCTTGAAAATGTATCCTCAACTAACGCAGATAAAATGAAGTCTGTTTCTGTGGTAGTTTCTTTATTTATATTCTCTGCTGTCTTTTATTTATTTTTTTATTTTTATGAGTTTTGTGCGAATAAGCCAGAAGAATGGCTGACAATGTGATCCCGTAATGCTAGCTGGTACTAATAAAAAGCTGGGTGAATAATAAGAGTTGACTTAATATAATATATAACTGTAGTAATTAGCGTATACCCCATTGGTGTTCATTAAATATTGCCAAACTTTTTAAGTTGACTAATGTTATAAGCTAGGCTAATTGTAATTAAGCATCAGTGATGCTTTGTTATTGAGTTTCCATAACGATGGTGTTTATTGCAGTAATTCCAGAGGTGATGATCTTTATATTGGAATAATAGTATTGAATAGAGCTACAAGGTGAATGATGGCATTACATGATACTGATTAGTCTTAAACCTGAATTCTGGCATTCAGGCTCACATCTGCACTGTTGAGCTGTGCGTTTGTACCCTCAGACCTGGAACGTGAATATTGATTTGAGGCGTTTCAAGCCCTTTGGGAGCACATTTTTGGCCTAATAGCACAGATACATAGCTCTTGACCCAGTTACCCATAAACGTACCTCTAAGATGTGACTTCATCTGTGATGGCAGAATTGCATAGAAAATGACCATGTTTGAGCATTTTTATTATTTTTTTTTTACCTCGTATCACTGTTGTAATGCTTCATTTAGTTTTAGGCTTTAAATAATTAAAGTTGACCCTAATGTTTAAATAGACTTTACCAAATTGAGCGCGCTTTAAGCTGTTCTCCACTGCCCACGTTTGTCCGCTTGACTTGGAGTCCAACACTATTATAATCTATTACAGTGAAGGCTTTCTCTGTGGGGCATGTACACAATGCTGCATGCTATCATGCTGGCAGAGTGTTGGGGTGTGTGTGTGTGTGTGTGTGTGTGTGTGCGCGCGTGTAGCAGCACCCTGGTGAAAATACTGCATAGAGCAAAACACTTGGCTTCCTTCACAACTGCTCTTGCGTCCTCTTGCTAGCACCTTGGTTAGCTCTCTTCCACACACAGACACAGGCTGTGTAACTCAGTTATGACAGCACTTTGGGTAATGTGCAGCATTAAACGATCTTCTGGTTTAATATGAAGCTCAAGCTGCTGCTGCGATCTTATCCACTCCATCAGCAGCACAGTAGTACATCACACTTGGACGTGGTGTGATAGAATAGCTCTTTTGATTCCACCTCTGATTGAAAATGATGTAGTTGGGGTAAGTGGGTCTGATCCTGGTTCAACGCGTGAGCGTCTGAATTTTAAAACCGCTTGGTGGCAGTATCTTTTGTCAAATGTTCTATATGATAAAACTGAATTGAAGTTAATGAACCGATTCATTTGGTCAGCGAGATGCTTGGCAGAATAAAAGTCCTCCCATGGAGTTCACTGATAACACTGCGCACGGCGTTATAGTACATTATCAACCCAATCGACGCTTGACCAAAAGACTGATGACTGCTTTTTTTATTATTATTTTTTTTTCCTCTGAGCTTAATACACAACACAATGCTGTCTTTGAACTTCTTTAGCTGGAGGTTAGTGTGTGAGAGAAAGAACATTGTTAGTGCATGACTTGTCCTTTGTCTTGTGTTTCAGAAGAATTATTTTTCATTACCAGTGTTTATTTTGTATTTATTTATTTTTTACTTGCAGCTCTTTAACACATACATATTTCTGTAAAATGTACTCTGTATGAATGTCTGTTTTTATTTATTACTAGTAACATGTTTACTTGTTTTAAATGTTTTCATGTAGTTTTAATCTAAGAGGTATATTAATGATATAGAGGCACATTATTGGTATACGCATTGAAGTAAACTATAGAGGCTCGTTAACGTAAACTGTATAGGCTCGTTGAAGGAAGTTCTCGCTATGTGGACTTTGTGTTTTCAGTTCTATGTAATCGAGTATGCTGCATGCGACGCCACATACAACGAAATAGTCACATCCGAAAGAATCCGGCCTGTCAACCCCAACAGCCCTTCCACTCGCAACTCCTTCTACAAAACTACCATCGCTGTGCCCGAGGACCTCAGAGAAATGTGAGTGTGATGCCTTCATACACACACAAGCGGTCACAACAAATGTGACCGCTATTTTCGTCATATTTATGTATTCTGTATTAGGATTGGACGTTACAGTTTCAAGCACATAATATACGTCTGTTTTAAGCTTTTGGCTAAATGATTCTTTAGTCAAAAAGAATTTGATAGCTGTAATACACAGATTGGTTCACACAACACATACATTTGATGTCTGTGGTGTTGGTAAATGATGAGACAGGGAAGAGAGGAGGAAGGAATGAGAAGATGGACTCAACCATAATGTTTTTTTTTTTTTCCTTTTAAACTTTGATTAAATCTGGCAGCTGCTTAAGTGACAACATCCACAAAGACTTCAGGAAAGCAATCGGGGCCAACTGCATCTTCTACAACACTTCATCACATGAGCTGGTTGTACTGGTCAGTACATTTTCTGTTTCTGGTCCTCTCCATCATTATTCTTTCCTTGTAGTAATTTCTTTCCCTCGAGTGCACGGTAATGGAACAGGAAACGCTGTCTTTCCACAGTCCACAAATGACTCGACAGTGAAGCGTGCCTCCCTTCTGAGTGACATGCATTTCCGCAGCATTCGCACCAAGCTCATGCTCATGTCTCGCAACGAGGAGGCCACCAAACACCTTGAGGTGCGTGCACACACGTATTCAAACGTCAACGTTGAAACCTTGAAACTCTTTTTTGTTTGTTTTTAAATTCCTTCCCATTCAGTGACACTAGTTTAGTGATTTGTTAGTTAATGATGGGATGTTGGAGCAGAAAAAGACAGCAAATGTCAAAAGAGAATCAAAATTTAGGAACTACACTGCAGGGATCTTAACTTATGCTGCCTGATTAAGCAAGAAAATAAGTAGAAGCTTAATGTCTGTCTTGCCACCGTGTGTGCGCTTCAGACGAGTAAACAGCTGGCATCAGCCTATCAGGAGGAGGTACGGGTGCGGGAGGATTTGATGGGTTTGGCCATCGGCTCCCACGGCGCCAACATCCAGCAGGCACGCAAGGTTCCTGGGGTCACCGCCATTGAGCTTGAGGAGGAGAGCTGCACCTTCAGGATCTACGGAGAGGTGTGTGTTTTAAGTAAAATGAACAGGCAACTGCAGTTGTGTTGGCACGTTTGCATTTGTAGTATGTCCTGCGGTACTTTTTTTTTTTTTTTTTTAACCAGTGGTTACGTAAGCAAGAGTTTTAATGCGATGTAACGTACAATGCCTAAAGCTGTTCTGTAAACAGGGAATCGATCAAACGGTGCTAGCCCTCTAGCAACTTTAAACCAGGCGATATTCAAGTTTAATGTTGTCTTAAGGACAAACAAAAACTCCCGACTTAACTGCTGAACACGATTTTAATGAAACCCAGAAAATGCTGTCACAATTATGTTGCTCATTTTCTCTGAAAGAACTGAGAACTAGAATAATAGGGTGTTCTCAATATGTGTGAAATGACTGAACAAGTTCTTTTCTGTTCTCTCCTCTACTCTTTTGCTGTGTCAGACCCCCGAAGCTGTGAAACAGGCTAGAGTATATCTAGAGTTTAAAGAAGACTCCTTCCAGGTACCCAGGAATCTTGTAGGTGAGTTTACTTTGTGAAACACGGAGCTCATTTAGCGGAATGAGACATCTGGTTGTCATCTTGAATTGGGGGGGGGTAACAAAGTTGGGCTTTTAGTCTTAAGAATAGTTTAGGAGCAGTCTTTACTGACGGTAGCAGTACTACTGACGGTAGCTCAGAGACACCAAAGGACATGCTCGAGAGTCAGGTTCAGACAGGATGTTTTGCTGAGATCGGAGTGATTTTTCTGCAGTGCCACATTCCATATGTATCCTGGATTTTTACAAATGATCACAGGGTTTAAATGATTCTTCTGATGCTTTACTCTCAGTATTAGAAAATTATTGCTGTTATGAGTGCAAGGTTCAAATGCCCACTAAATAAAATTTTGACTGTAGCTGGTAGCGTAAAATACCAGTCACTTTTAAATCTCTCTCTCTCATGTCATCTAGGCAAAGTTATTGGGAAAAGTGGCAAAATCATCCAGGAAATTGTGGACAAGTCTGGTGTGGTGCGTGTTCGGATCGAAGGGGACAACGAGAAAAAGCTGCCCAGAGAGGAGGTAAGCCTCCAAACACCAACACGCAACTCTCAGTAGTTCTGACTGACATACAGTCACAACTACACACTATAGAAACTACACACTATAGACCTTTATTCTGATTCTATATATATGTATGTGTTTATTTGCTTTCATAAAAGAGTGTAACTTACTATGTCTCTTGTGTTCCCATCTTTCAGGGTATGGTTCCCTTCATCTTTGTAGGAACCAAAGAAAACATCAGTAATGCCCAAGCCTTGCTGGAGTACCATGTGGCCTACCTGCAGGTTAGCCGACTTCTGAGG
Source organism: Ictalurus punctatus (assembly GCF_001660625.3). Lineage (NCBI taxonomy): Eukaryota > Metazoa > Chordata > Actinopteri > Siluriformes > Ictaluridae > Ictalurus > Ictalurus punctatus. The sequence continues at coordinate 23,123,232 of NC_030422.2, forward strand.
ATACTATATTTGTGTTCGACTTAACTCCATCACCACTTGGCTTAGTACAGTGCACCTGTACCAATCTGCCTGAGTAAGGCAGATTTGAGGTTTTTTAGAGCCAGCTGCTTCCTACCGACTGCACAAACTACGAGTCGTCTTGTTTGAGGACGGAACTTAAATCTTGATTGGTTAGCTCCTCTGGCAGCTATAATAAATGCCTAAAGATGTTGTTCCAGATTAAATGTGTGATGTATTTAATGGTGTTATACACCCCGTCAGTAGGTTATGTTTTTATGTAATCGTGAACATATCTTGTGTTTATCCTAATTAAATGGATGAACAATACAGACTTTACGTGATTAGGAATTGAAGAATAATAAGCCCTCATATAGACACACTGTTTTGAAAACAATACTTAGATTTTTTTACAGTGAAATATCACTTTATTTTTCATTTTTTGCATTGAGCATTTTTTATTTTTTAATCAACCTGCACCCATAAATTTCTGCGCAAAAATGTTCTCGTCACCGGCGGCAACGCACTAAGCAAAGGAACTATCCGAATTGACGACTGTCTTTTCATCTCTTCCCCTGTCTGTAACCAGATAAGCTTACTGACAGTCAAGGCGAGGTGCAGTTGAACTCGACAACGCCTTATAAAAGTGCTTCAGGGGTGATGGTTGTTTTTTTTGTTTTTTGTTTTGTTTTTTTTCCTTCCCTTGGTATCCAAGATTAGCAGTCAGCGGAGACATGAGAGGTCAATGTTCAAATACTATCTTAATTTAAAAACGGTTACACAGACCTGCGTTTTTGATTATGTGCAGAAATGGCAGGCGGCCATGTTAAGCTCACTGCAGCGCTGGAGATGGCGGCTCAATCTAGACCGGTCACCTGACGTACTCTCTCATGGAAACCTGCTGATCACACCTCTCTTTTAACCACCAACAGCTAAAGATAACCATTAGGGCAGTTCCGGGGGGGTGAGGGTATGTTGGATGGATGGATTACAAGCTACGTGGCTCTGTGCTTCCCAGAATAGCCCCTCAGCCCCTGCGCTAGCCTTCAGTGTACCACCCTTCAGCTGTTGTTCAACGATGCAGCTGTCGCACACCGCAGTGACATCCTCTCACACACACTTCCCCTTACTGAACACACTGACTGCTGTCTTTGTAGTTTAGCTTTACTAATACGTAAGATTCTGCATGTTGGTCATCTCTGCACCTGTGATTCACCTTAACGGGAATATGTCTTATTTTCCTGTATATTAACAGGCTTGTTTAATCAGCCACCACTATACATGTATAGTACACTGTACCTATACATCTATACACCACTATAGATGTATACGTACAGGTGATCTTACCACCTTAGCTTTGTGTTGTGTATTTTGGGGACTTTTATTCTATGCCGATATTATTGGATGATGACGATGATGATTAAGCCCGCTTGTTGTGTTTCTGTGTGTCTCTCAACGGTAGGAGGTGGAACAGTTGCGTCTGGAGCGGCTGCAGATTGATGAGCAGCTTCGTCAGATCGGTGTTGGTTACCGTGGCGCCCCAAACCGCTCCGGGGCACCCGGAGCTGGAGACCGTGAGAGGGGATACCAGACTGACGAGAGCAGCAACTCTCTACAGACCTCCCGCACGTACGGTGGACGAGGTCGTGGGCGCAAGTCCAACAACGCATACTCTGGTTATGGTGAGCCAACTGTACATGATCTCTTCCACTATTGCTTTGTACATTTTGAAGACACAGATGGGAAAGGTTGGAATATTTAAAAGCAGGGTTTGTTCAAGGTGCTCGAAGTGTTTTGAATTTGACTTTTTGAAATGTAACTACTGGAAAACCTTGAAAGTAGGCCTTTTTTTAACCTAGTGGTGTTTTAAAAAGTGCTTGAAATTATAAAAAGTCAACAAAGTCAAAATCGGTAAATGACTTTAAAATGTTTCTTTTTGATAGAACACGAATATAATCCTTTCACTCAATATATGATTATATGACCCTGCTGCAGGCCCACTATTTGCTTACACATTTTAACAAAGGCAGCTCCGGTCCACTTTCCAGGCAACATTAGTGGCTTTTTTTCTGCCAAAAAAAGCACCTAGTGACAAATCCAGGGACTTTGTGGACAAACCTTGGCTACTTTCTGTAGAAGAGAGTAGTCAGTGCTGCCCCACGAGCACAAGATCCTGCTTTCCCCCAGGAAGTAAATGGTAAATGGTCTGCAGATATAGCACTTTTATCCAAAGTGCTTTACACTGGTTCTCATTCACCCATTCACACACACACCAATGGTAGCAGAGCTGCCATGCAAGGTGCTAACTTGCCATCGGGAGCAACTTTTGGTTCAGTGTCTTGCCCAAGGTATGTGGAGTCATGTGGGACAGGAAATGAACTGACAACCCTACGATTGGTGGACAACCCGCTCTACCACCTGAGACACAGCCGCCCCAGGTCTACCTCTCTCTGCAGCTACTCTGTTCAGTGAGGGACAGAGAGGAGCAGCACATTCAGTGTGAGAGAAAGAATAAAAGACATTGTCACTTATAACATTCTCACTGAGTGATCATTTTACATGTAGTTATCGGTAAAATCACAGCACAGCGGTTGTCTTTAACTTATGTGTATGATGATTTTGTCAGACAACATCGCAGTTATAAAGTCCAGATCGTTCCCTTGTCTGACAGCAGAAACAGAAAAAATATGTAAACGAGAACAGCTTTATTGGGAATTTGGTTGTATTAAAATACAGTATGTGAGCACAGAGTAGGAAAAGTAATTTGCGATGATGTAATGAATATGCTAATTAGCGTGTGACATCATCTAGCGCCATTTAGCTACTTTCCATTGAAAGTTGTTGGAACAGTGCTCCTGTCACTCACATGGAGTTAAACTGACGTTATAGTGAAGAAGTGTTTGAAAAGTCCTTGAAAATCCTCGAATTTCATTATGAAACATCTGTACGAACCCTGTAAAAGGGTTTAAATAAAAAATGTTGGGTGTTTTTTTGGTTTTTTTTTTGACAGTTAAATTAAATCTTTGCGCAGACGTTGTGGTTGTAATGGATAGATTGAATATTTCCAATGCACGGGGTTGAATTAAATCTTAATTATGTAATTTGGGTTCTTTTTTCCCTGTATTTTGTTCTTTTATAATATATGAAGCCAAAGCTGGACATGGTGTATTCTACAAAAGCCTGATTTGTTCTGCATTGTTAGCTTTTCATCACATACGTTTACAGATGCAGCAGATTACTGTATAATATGCAATCTCAGCTCAACACTTAAGACTAGAAGCTTTCGGTGGTGGTGTTTGTACGTTTCCGTGCAAAAGATTGCTACATAATGTAAAATCTGTTAGATCTTGATGTACATACGATGTATTTATATGCGTTGTGTGGCTAAAATGTGTCTGCAGACTGCTGATTTTGTGCACACTGATTTAAATCAGTTGGTGCATTTACTACCTTCATTTTTATGTGGTTTAATCCTGACCAGGTGCTGCATGACCTTTTGTAAGTCACTGGGTACTGCCTTTGCCCAAGTATATGCCAGACAACATGGTCAAAGTTAAGGTTTGTCCTAATAAACCTGATGACTTCTGGCATTTTGAACTCTGATAGGAACAAACTCTGAGTTGTCCAATGCGTCCGAGTCAGAGGATCTGGCTGAGCGGGATCCTAGGCCCCGGGGAGTGGGAGGTGATGAGAGGGGCTCCCGGAGAGGAGGTCGTGGCCGAGGATCCAGCACAGGCAGAGGCCGTGGAGGCCCAGGATCCCGCAGCTCGAACACAATCAGCTCAGGTACCCAGTTCGCCAGCTTGTATGATCGCTGAGGATTGTTGTATTGGTGGTTTTAGGAGCAGTTGTGTTTTGACCACAGCAAAGTTGGGAGAGGTGTGTGTGTGTGTGTGTGTAACATACTCTCTTTATTTCATCAGTGCTCAAGGACCCTGACAGTAACCCCTACTCCCTGCTGGAGGGTGAAGGTGATCTGGGTGGAGACACCGATGCCAGCGAGAGCATGGGCGGCAATGACCGCCGTCGCCGTTCCCGCCGTCGCCGCAACGACCAGGAGCCCAGTGTGATTGATGCCGCCAATGAATCGGATGGCCAGGCAGCTACTAGTGAGAATGGATTGGGTAAGAGGAACACCTGCATAGTTTAAAGTGCTCTGATGATAGCAAGATGGTTCCTTTAAATTATGCAGCACTCGAGACCTTGACCTGCTCTCGTTGCTTTTCAGATGATGACGGCAAACCCCAGAGGCGCAACAGAAGCCGCCGTCGCCGTAATCGTGCCACCCGACCAGAGGGGGGCTCTGCCAGCCGTGACAGACAGCCAGGTGAGAGAAACATGTTAAAATAACACACAAAATAAACTTTGTTCAGGAAAATGCAGATTTTTTTTTTATTTTTAACATTCTTTTTCAGCTGCGGTGTAACTATGCAGTTTCTAGACATAATTAGACTTGGTTCACAATTATGTGTGTGCACACATAAGGGAAACTACCAAATCATAGCATTTCTGAGTTGTTTGATGCATTTATTTTTGTTGTCATTTGCAGTTACTGTGGCCGACTTCATCTCTCGTGCAGAATCTCAGAGCAGACAGAACCTTCCAGTGAAGAAAGAAGAAATTCAACATGCCTCCCATCCTAAGGTACATAACGCCTAATGGCTTAGTTTAATGCTTAATGCTGTTGGTTTGACTGCTGCTTGGAATAAGATTGCGGTAGTTCCCTTTCTTTTTTGTAATTAATTAAAATTTAATTTGGTACTTTTAATTAAAAAAAAATAAATAAATAAATAAATAAATAAATAAATAAATAAATATATATGTATGTGTATGTGTGTGTGTGTGTGTGTGTGTGTGTATATATATATATATATATGTGTATGTGTATATGTGTGTGTATATGTGTGTGTGTGTGTGTATATATATATGTATGTGTATATGTGTGTGTGTATATATACATATGTATGTATGTATGTATGTATGTATGTATGTATGTATGTATATATAAAATGACATATTACACACACGGGCATTAGACCAATCAACTCATTGGTTTCCTCTACAGGAGAATGGGACTAGTGTGAAGAAGGAAGAGCATACCCCGTCCAAGCGTTCCCCTAGCAATGGTGTTGCATCATCTGGGGAGACTCTGACCCTGGTGAATGGCGTTTCCTAAATGGAAAACGCAAAACGTCAGCTCACCACTCGAGACCATTGTCTAGAGCAAGACACTACAGCGATCTGTCCCTGCTTGCATTTACGTAAACCTTTAAACAGACGAGTGAAAATCGACTAAAAATCTTGAGTTCATATGAGATTGAGGAGAAAAAGATATAAAAAAAAAAATTTGACAAACGCATCTACTTAAACACTTTAACGGTGTATGTTTATTCTATCTATCAGTACTTAGTGCTTATGTAAGAGAAGCTTGCCAAAAAAGAGCTGGTGGATACGCTTCCAAAATCTGACGTAACTGAACACAGGACGTGACTATATGTTTTAATTTTTGGAGAAACAGTTTTCTTTTTGTTCGTCACTGTTGTCGTTGTTTTGTTTTGTTTGTTTTTCTTCACTGGTGTGGGATTGGTCACATTCCCAAGCAGATGCATCTCTGAAACAGTGTTAGAGGCGAGGGGAGGAGCTAGCCAAGAGATTGTGGGGGATGTGGGCGGAGCCTCTCATGTGACTGGCAGTTGTGGCTAAGGTACTCTAAGATTAACGTTGTGTGGGGGGTGGGGAGGAAAGACATTGTGCCTTGAATTTGAAAAAAAAAAACGAGCATTTTTGTTTTTGTTCGTGGAACAACAAATACTGTTTCTTATGCTTTTTTTCTTCAATTAAACGAGAATCCAGTTGAGAACATCATGGCAGGGTTATGCTAGGAGAGAGAAGAGAGGATACAATTTGATACTAATGGCAAACAAGAAGGTAGGAACATTCATATGTGGTAGGAGTCATGATCTGGACAGCGTTTATTGTGCGTGTGTGTGCGCGTGCGTGTATGTACGTTTGTACACGTGTAGTTAGTATGCAACCGTAGACATAAATTGGGAGAACTGTTATATCGTCTGAGAGCCGACTCTATAGAGAGAGATGAAGGGATGCAGCCATGTTAGTTAAAGGATGGGTGTTCACCTCTCTGTGCTTTACATTATGGAGGAAAACAGGCATGGCTGCATCAGGAACAGCCTCACACACAGACATACAGGTAGAAACCTGCCAGACCCAGATTGCTAATTTTCCCAGAACCAATATACAAACGTACATCAGTGCCTCTGACCCCCCCAAAAACCACTGCTGTTTCTGAGAGGGTGTGTGGAACGTGATTGTGTGGTAAAGTGATGGATAACGCACCCAGTTGCAGCTTTGACACCACAGTAGATTGATGTAGTTTATTCTCGCTGTGCCTGCTGATCGTTTTAAACGGTGACGACTCCTCTGTGGTGCCCCCTACTGGATGAGCTGGGGTTGTACACAACCTAGTGATCAAGAAGGCAGGTTGTGTAGGGAACAACACGGCCTCAGAAAAGTTGAGAGCCACGCAAACACGCACACACACGATTGTGTATGTGAATATACAGTACACTCCAATGTTATCACTACACAGTTTAGACTTCCTGGGTCTCTGGTCGAGGAGGTTTAAACCCGAGTTTTAATCCACGTGCCTCGGAGGCCAGGCAAGCGTGGTATTTATACGGAACAGGATGTCTGTCGCGTTCCTGATTGTCGCGGTCAAAAAAGACGCAACCGGGGGATTCGTGTCTCCCTTTGGCTCACATTACTGTCATCTTGGTTTTTGCTCTCAAACTTTTTTGGTTGTACTTTTCACATCATTAAAAAAAGAATAAAATGGAAATGAAAAAAACATTTCTGCATTTCTGCAATTTATTTCATAGATTTATTGTTCTTTATGTAAAGATCATTTAGGCTAATTGTGCTCATCTACAGTGGTGCTTGAAAGTTTGTGACCCTTTAGAAATTTCTATATTTTGCATAAATATGACCTAAAACTTCAAAGTCCTAAAAGTAGATAAAGAGAAGTCAATATAACAAATGAGAGAATTTTATACTTGGTAATTTATTTATTGAGGAAAATGATTCAATATTACATATTTGTGAGTGGCAAAAGTATGTGAACCTTTTGCTTTCAGTGTCTGGTGTGACCCCCTTGTGTAGCAATAACTGCAACTAAATGTTTCCGGTAACTGTTGATCAGTCCTGCACATCGGCTTGCAGGAATTTGAGCGCATTCCTCAGTACAGAACAGCTTCAACTCTGGGATGTCGGTGGGTTTCCTCACACGAACTGCTTGCTTCAGGTTCTTCCACAACATTTCTATTGGATTAAGGTCAGGACTTAGACTTGGCCGTCTCAAAACATTAACTTATACTCTTCTTTAACCATTCTTTGGTAGAATGACTTAGGGTTATTGCATAGGGTTAGTGTGCTTAGAGTTGTCTTGCTGCAGGATTCACTTTCTGTTGAGATTCAGATCATAGACAGATGTCCTGACGTTTTTAGTATTCGCTGATATAATTCAGAATTCATTGTTCCATCAATAATGGCAAGTCATCCCGACCCAGAGGCAGCAAAACAGGTCCAAACCATGACAGGATAATGCTGGAATGAAGTGTTTTTCTTTCTCCAAAGATAACCCTTCTCATTTGAACAAAAAAATTATATTTTTCTCTCATCCACCTACAAAATATTGTTTCAGTAGCCTTTGATCTTTAGCAAACTGCAGAGGGCCAGCAATGTTCTTTTTGGAGAGCAGTAGCTTTCTTCTTGCAACACTGCCATGCACACCATTGTTGTTTTCCTGATTGTGTACTCATTAACATTAACCAATGTGAGCGAGGCCTTTAGCTGCTTAGAAGTTGCCCTGGGTTCCTTTGTGACCTCATGAACTCTCATGCATCCTGCTCTTGGCGTGATCTTTGTTGGTCAACCACACCTGAGGAGGGTAACAATGGGCTTGAATTTCCTCCATTTGTACACAGTCTGACTGTGGATTGGTAGAGTCCAAACTCTTTAGCAATGTGTAACCTTTTCCAGTCTGACAAACATCAACTCTTTTTCTGAGGTCCTCTGAAATCTTTGTTTGTGCCATGTTAGACTTCCACAAACATGTGTTGTGAGGATCAGACTTTTATCGATCCCTGTTCTTCAAATAAAACAAGGTGCTCACTCACACTTGTCAGCCCATTGACTGAAAACACCTGACTCCAATTTCACCTTCAAATTAACTGCTAATCCTAGAGGTTCACATACTTTTGCCACTCAGATATGCAATATTAGATAAGTTTCCTCAATAAATAAATGACAAAGTATAATATTTTTTGTCTCATTTGTTTAATTAGGGTTCTCTTTGTCTACTTTTAGGACGTGTGAAAATCTGATCTTGTTTTGGGTCATTTATGCAATATATAAAAAATTCTAAAGGGTTCATAAACTTTCAAGCACCACTGTAAACTAAAATGGTATAAAATAGCCACTGAAACAAGGCTTTGATTCATAAAAAATGTAGAGATGTCTCTGTATACAGTGCTGTGAAAAATTATTTGCCTGATTTAATCTGTTTTTGTGTACATCTCGTACTAAATTGTTTCAGAACAATTTATCAGTAATCTGGAAACCAGGCCTGATTACTACAAGCCCCGTTAAATCAAATCAACACTTAAAAGTGTTTCAACAATGTGTAGTTGGTCAAAGGGTTTTACTCAGTAACACCCTAAGCCAAAATTGAAAGAAATTCCAGAATGTTGAAGTTGATTGAAATACATCAGTCTGGGAAGGGTCTAGTTCTAGAAGTGAGTGAATGATCTCCAGTTATCAGAAGCGTTTGGTCGCAGTCATTGCTGCTAAAGGTGGCACACCCAGATTTTAAATTTAAGGGGGAAATTGGTTTTTCACGCTGGTGATAGGTTTGGGGGGGATTTTTTATTTTTTTATTTTTATTTTTATTTTTTTTTGCTTTAATTAAAAAATATATGTTTTAAACTGTAGTGTGTTTACTCAGGTTGCCTTTGTTTTATGTTGTATTTCATTTGAAAATCTAAAATTTTAGTATATGAGACACAAAAACAGAAGAAATCAGGATGTGGCAAATACGTTTTAATATGGTATTTTAACACTACCTGTCTTGTTTGAGTGGTTCCTTGTATAGTTTCTTTACAGTCTCATTTTTTATTTCAGGACAGGCTACTACACCATATATCAATGCAATTAAATTCTACATCAAAGCTGAAACATGTCTGAAAACTGTAATCCTGCAAACCACAATGTATGAGGCTTTACCATCAGAACACGGCAGACAGGAAATTAACTGCTGCTTAGAGCAACTATGTGCATTGGCACCTAATTTTTTTTGCCTTATCAAGAAATGAAAAGAGCAGAACAGGATTATGGTTAAACCTTATAGTGCTTGCTTACTTGTATGGACTGGCAATGTTTTTTTGTTTTGTTTTTTTTTTTTTTTTTAAATCTACAACATGGCAAGCTAAACTGAAAGCGTGTGAAACCTAGGATCATTTGAATGCCGCTCGTTTGCAAGCTCTTTTGTTTTTGCCCTACTTCTACTGGTGCGCTTTTGTGAAAATTACAGTTGTCTACTGTCCTCTGCTGGTCACACGAGGAATCTCCCTTGATTCATTTTATTTAACTTTAATCCCTGCTACAGCTTTTGATTTACCCTCCAAACACAGAACACTAGATGTCCACAGTTAGTATGTAGGTGCAGGCCATCCAAAGTTCACAACTGCACAGCTTGCTAAAAGAGTTAAGTTACTGATTATACCATCTGCTGTGACTTCAACCTCTGCTTTGCTCGCAGTCATGCCTCACCTCCTAATGAAAACCATCACCTGTGGTTTTTAAAGTGGCCCTGCCAACAAAATCCGTTCTTATGACCTAATTTCAGGTTTATCTAATAAATGCTTGAATTTACATTGGCATTGGGGGGGGGGAACTAATTATATAAGGTAATGACTACACCTCCAAGGACATTTTTGTTAAATTCTTGATGTTTTCATATGAGACTACAGTCAAGGAGTTTGCATACGGACAGGAAGTTGCATGGCTGGTCCTCTGGTGCAGTTGGAGCACTGTGGAAGGCATAGCAGAGGATGTAGTTCTGCATCCACAGGGGCTGTATGGCCTATTCTATATAGACACATTTCAGACTATGCTCACCATCTGAATAAAAGTCTGGTTCACTTGTAATACTTATATAGTAACCACTTGTGCTCATACTAGCAAGTGTGTGTTGTATAACCAGTGTTCTCTATTTCCTTGTCTTTATGGTTGTTTAATGTTTATAAGCATAATGAGCACTCAACAACTAAGTCAAAGTCCTTGTATACATTAGAATACAGGTTCCCAACCCTGGTCCTGGAGTACCCTTTGTCCTGCACTCTTCAGTGGTTTCTCTGTTCCCAATACACCTGATCTATTTAATCGGTTAATTACCAGCATTTCATGAGTTGAAGTGGGTGTGTTAGCGCATGGCAAACACTAAAATATGTAGTTCAAGGTGTATTCCTGGACCAGGGCTGGGAACCTCTGGAAAAGAAAGGGTACGAAACCGTGCCATTCCTTGTTGCTGAGGTAATGCTCTCAGTTGAAGGTACCTTCTTTTGTACATCTTTTGTACCTTCAGTATGCATCATTTACCTAGAAAAGTTTAAAGTACACCTTATGTATTTTAAATCTTTTTACATTTACACACCGTTAGAAGAAGTTTGAGAGCAGAAATATAGAGGACATACCACAAGATGCAAACCACTCATCAGCAATAAGAAAAGTGTGGAGAAAGAGAGGATCTGCTCATGATCCAAAACATACTCATCTGTGGAACATGGTGGAGGTGGTGTCATGACTTTGGTTTGCATGGGTGCTTCTAGAACAGGCTCACTAATCTCTATTGATGATTTAACTATTAAGAGAACAAAACTTAACGGTGTTTTTTCTTTGTATCTCATTGCTACTTTTTATCTTTTTATGGCTGATTTCTCGCATCAGTAAAATGCAATAAAACTAGATACAAATGTTAATCATAAATGAAACCCAGCTGCAATTTTGATGTTCGCAGCAGAATTAATTCAGAAGTTAACAGAAACATTTTCTCTGTCAGAGAAATGCATCCAAATTAATTGGAAGGAACTTTATCATGCAGCAAGACAATGATCCAAAACACACTGCCAACTCAACAAAGAACTTTATCGGGTGGGGAAAAGTGGAAGGTTTTACATTGGCCAAGTCAATCACTAGACCTTAAACTAACTGAGCAGCATTTCACCTCCTGAAGAGGAGACTGGATCGAGAAACCCAGCAAAACAAACAATAACTGAAGGGGGCTGTGGTGAAAGCCTAGAAAAGCATCACAAGGAAGAAACCAACAATTTGGTGATGTCACTGAGTGGTAGGCTTGATGCAAGCAAGGGATATGCAACCGGATATTAAAATGTTATTTACTTATCGATTTATCTTTTCCAATACTTTTGCTCAGCTACAAATTGGGTGATTTGATTACAAAAATTTCTATGTATTATGATGTTTAACACATCTAGATGTAAATACCAGAAAATAAACGCTAAGATATTTGATGCTACAGCCTTTAACTCAACTTGCACTCTTGCTCCTTAAGTTGCTTGGTCTACACTTGAATAAATCTCGATACAGTTGCATTTTATTCACAGAGCAGGGATTAGAAGAGAGTTTGGAGACCAAAAGAGGACATTACCACTCAGGTGGACGTTTTGCATAAAGGCAGAGAGAAGTGACTGGAAGTGACGCATTAACCACAGGGGAGTAAAAGCTGACAAACAATACAGAGGGGTTGAGTTGTCTTTTACCAAGTAAGTACAGAGCTGTGGCTTACATACCACCATCTTCCTGAAGGATAAAGACTGGTAAGAAATCGAAACTTATGCTGTTTCTTTTCTTTGTAACTCGTCGCTACGTGTTTAACTTTTTATGGCTGTGTTCAGGCATCAGTGAAATGCAATAAAACTAGATGCAACCGTTAAACATAAACGAAACTCGGCTGTGATTCTTTTTCTTCTTTTTTTTTTTTTTTTTTTTTACTGACGCGAGAGCCACAATGGTCCATACCATCACCAAGTTTCAAAGCTTGTACAAATGTTTTATTATTATTATTATTATTACGCTGTAAAAATAAATAAATAAATAAAATTTAAAGATAAAATTAAAGCATGGGCGCATGGAAGAACTGTGTCATCGCAAATCATGGCGGAAAAAAATTCAAAGCATAAGATGTACTCGAGACGTTATCATAAATGATGCTAACTTTGTTCATCTTCTTCTTCTTCTTCTTTTCTTTTTTCTCTCCAAAACGTTCCCCTAGAGGAAGCTTTAATGGTGTAGTTGCTTTCCTGTCAGCAAAAAGGTACCAAAGCAAAACTCTTCAAGAACCCTGTACCTTTCCATTTCACCAGGTTGCTACACCTTTTATACCTATAGAGTGTATATTACATGGTAATGTGAATGTAGTGTGCGTTTAAAATGATTTCAGTTATATCACTGGACCATAAAGACCACTCTTTTACCTTTAATTAGCTTTTCGAGTCCTACATTAAAGGTATGTCTACAGCTACTTGACGTTTTCAAGGAACTACACAGGCTAAAGATACAAAAGATGTACCCTTGAGGATAGCACCCCAGCAACAAGGAAAGCTGAGAGTCTGCTGAACTTTTTTTTTCTGAGAGTAAACATAGCATCCGTTAACTGGTTAAATGTGTGGTACAATCTCTAAATGATTGCTAATTATTTTATTCTTACCTAGAACCAGTCAGGTATTTAAAATGTAGCAACTCTAGTCTTTCCTATTGGTATTCTCTTAGAAAAAAAGTGGTTCTTTAAGGATTAATTAAAGGTTATTAAGGGTTCTAAAGGCCCGGGAATCCTTTTTGATAGGGACAACCAACTAACCTAAAAGTAGGCAAGGTTTAGTTTTTGATATGCTTCTGCAGTTTGTGCGTATAAGGCAGGTTCTGTTGTCAACGATCAAAAGTACCTCGTGGGTATACGAGTGCAACCTTTGACATTCGGGTTTCCGGCCACAAACCTTTCGCAGTTTGTTTTGCTATGATTAAGTTATTCAAATCTGATTTACAAGCATCTGTACAATGCTCAGGAAATTTGCGGTTAATGTAGCATCAGGCTATTTTTCTTCTAAATTTTTGTCACGTCTTAACGCAATGGCAGTGACAGCCTGTTATTTATCTAGATATATAAATCCTAAAGTTGAAATTTTAAAGCTTATTTTGGTACAGCATTTGTGCTTGATCCCACTAAGGACAATTTGGACACTCTAGAAATGATTACATCATTTTAAAAAAATAAATAAAAAAAAGTATTATTTGCCTTTACACGAATGCATTGTTGCCAAAACAAACAGCAGTGTAAAAAAGTATGGGTGTGCCTTTTATGTCCGTCCCTGCACCTGTCCACAGTCCTGCTGACATTTTATACACACACACACACACACACGCACGTAAGAGAGAAAGTTCGTCTACTTTTTGGCTTCACAGCTTACATCCAACTCCAGCAGGTACAGTGTGTGTTTTCTGCATCTATTACAAATGTAAAATTGATTTTACTAATGAGTTTTTTTCATTGTTTAACTGACTAATCCTTAATGCTATAATTCTGTCAGGAAAGAACTCATTATGGTAGAATTGTAGTGCTCTAGGTAAACAAATTAAAAATCTATCCTTCAAGGATCTGTAATGTAAATTTCACTGTACAATTTATATTCTTTGTTTTTAAGATGGAATGTTTAATATGCTTAACAATCTGTCATACAGTCAGAATTTTTGTCTTGAAGTAAACTTGATTTAGGAAGTTTACAGTGCCCTCCGCTAATATTGGCACCCTTGGTAAATATGAGCAAAGAAGGCTGTGAAAAATTGTCTTTATTGTTTAACCTTTTGATCTTTTGTTAAAAAAAATCACAAAAATACTCTGCTCTCATGGATATCAAACAATTGCAAACAAAACACAGGTTTATCAAAAAAAAAAAAAAAAGTGTTAAATATATTTGTGCCACGATTATTGGCATCCCTATGAATTCATATGAGGATAATATATATTTGAAGTATATTTCCATTGATTTTTTCCATTTTTTTAGTATACCAGTGTGACTAGGAACAGGAAATTGTTCAATCATGACTTCCTGTTTCACATAAATATGAGGCAACACATAGGCCAAATTCCCTTAGTCATTCATAACAATGGGTAAGGAACGGTATGTAGCTGTGATGTGTGGCAAAAGGTTGTTGAGCTTCACAATATGAGAAGTGGCTATAAGAAAATAGCACAAGCATTGAAAATGGCCATTTCCACCATCAGGGCAATAATTAAGAAGTTCCAGTCAACTGGAAATGTTATGAATCAACCTGGAATTGGACGTGTGTCTATATTATCTCAACGCACTGTGAAGAGGATGGTTCGAGTGGCCAAAAAATCTCCAAGGATCACAGCTGGAGAATTGCAGAAGTTATTTGCCTCTTGAGGTCAGAAAATCTCCAAAACTACAATCCAAAGTAACCAAAATACCCACAAGTTGTTTGGAAGAGTTTTACGAAAAAAACCTCTACTCATCCAAAAACAAACTCAATCGTCTTCAGTTTGCCAGACACTACTGGAACTTCAAATGGGATTGGGTTCTGTGGTCAGATAAAATAAAGCTTTTTGACAATAAACACCATAGGTGGTTTTGTCGCACACAGAGAGGTAGCCATATAGAAAAGTACCTCATTCCCACGGTTAAATATGGTGGTGGCTCTTTAATGTTTTGGGGCTGTTTTTCTGCCAGAGGACCTGAACATTATGTTAGGATACATGACATCATGGACTCTATCAAATATCAACAGATATTAAATGAAAACCTGACTGCCTCTGCCAGAACGCTTAAAATGGGCCGTGGTTGGATCTTCCAGCAGAATAATGATCCAAAACATACATCAAAATCAACACAAAGATGGATTACTGACCACAAAATCAAGGTCCTGCCATGGCCATCCCAGTCCGCTGACTTAAAAACCATAGAAAACCTGTGGAGTGAACTGAAGAGGAGAGTCCTTCAGTGTGGACCTCAAAATGTGAAGGATCTGGAGAGATTCTGTATGGAGGAATGGTCTCAGATGCCTTGCCATGTATTCTCCAACCTCATCAGGCATTATAGGAGAAGACTCAGCTGTTATCTTGGCAAATGGAGGTAGCGCAAAGTATTAACTAAAGGGGTACCAATTTTTGTTTTATAAACCTGTTTTGTTTGCAGTTGTTTGATATCCGTGAGAGCAGAGTATTTTTGTGAATTATTTGAAAAAAAGATCAAAAGTTTAAATCAATAGAGACAATTTTGCACAGGCTTCTTTGCTCATATTTACCAAGAGTGCCAATATTAGTGGAGGGCACTGTATCTTACTGACCGTTGCTTCATGGATTAGGTTTTTTTATTTGCACAGACATGCAATTTCTAATTGTATTCTTCCACAAAATTTGAATGAGATTTTAGAAATCCGAGTCGGTATTTTGATGCTCGGCACACGAAAAGTATTTGTCCCTTACAATAAGGATAATAATGGATGTCTAAATAAATAGTTGAACAAGTGAACATTGTTCAGTAATAACATGGGTGTATAAATGAATGTACCATCTACAATGTACAGTGCATCCGGAAAGTATTCACAGTGCTTCACTTTTTCCACATTTTGTTATGTTACAGTCTTATTCCAAAATGGATTAAATTAATTATTTTCCTCAAAATTCTACAAACAATACCCCATAATGACAATGGGAAAGAAGTTTGTTTGAAATCTTTGCAGATTTATTAAAAATAAAAAACAAAAAAAAGCACATGTACATAAGTATTCACAGCCTTTGTCATGACACTCAAACTTGAGCTCAGGTGCATCCTGTTTCCACTGATCATCTTTGAGATGTTTCTACAACTTGATTGGAGTCCACCTGTGGTAAATTCAGTTGATTGAACATGATTTGGAAAGACACACACCTGTCTGTATAAGGTCCCACAGTTAACAATGCATGTCCGAGCACAAACCAAGCCATGAAGTCCAAGGAACTGACTGTAGACCTTTGAGACAGGATTGTATCGAGGCACAGATCTGGGGAAGGGTAGAGAAACATTTCTGCAGCATTGAAGGTCCCAATGAGCACAGTGGCCTCCATCATCCATAAATGGAAGAAGTCTGGAACCAGCAGGACTCTTCCTAGAGCTGATCGCCCGGCCAAACTGAGCGATCGGGGGAAAAGGGCCTTAGTCGGGGACGTGACCAAAAATCCAATGGTCACTCTGACAGAGCTCCAACGTGTCTCTGTGGAGAGAGGAGAACTTCCATCTCTGCAGCACTCCACGCACTACACCAGTCCTGTATGGTAGAGTGGCCAGACGGAAGCCACTCCTCAGTAAAAGGCACATGACAGCCTGCCTGGAGTTTGCCAAAAGGCAACTGAAGGACTCTCAGACCATGATGAAACAAAGATTGAACTCTTTGGCCTGAAGGGCAAGCTTCATGTCTGGACGAAACCAGACACCACTCATCACCTGGCCAATACCATCAATACAGTGAAGCATGGTGGTGGCAGCATCATGCTGTGGGGATGTTTTTCAGCGGCAGGAACTGGGAGACTAGTCAGGATGGAGGGAAAGATGAATGCAGCAATGTACAGAGACATCCTTGATGAAAACCTGCTCCAGAGCGCTCTGGACCTCAGACTGGGGCAAAGGTTCATCTTCCAACAGGGCAACGACCCTAAGCACACAGCCAAGATAACAAAGGAGTGGCTCCAGGACAACTCTGTGAATGTCCTTGAGTGGCCCAGCCAGAACCTGATTGAACATCTCTGGAGAGATCTGAAAATGGCTGTGCACTGACGCTCCCCATCCAACCTGATGGAGCTTGAGAGGTTCTGCAAAGAAGAATAGGAGAAACTACCCAAAAATAGCTGTGCCAAGCTTGTAGCATCATACTCAAAAAGACTTGAGGCTGTAATTGGTGCCAAAGGTGCTTCAACAAAGTATTGAGCAAAGGCTGTGAATACTTATGTACATGTGCTTTTTTTTTGTTTTTTATTTTTAATAAATTTGCAAAGATATCAAACAAACTTCTTTCCCGTTGTCATTATGGGGTATTGTTTGTAGAATTTTGAGGAAAATAATTAATTTAATCCATTTATAATAAGGCTGTAACATAACAAAATGTGGAAAAAGTGAAGCGTTGTGAATACTTTCTGGATGCACTGTATACCTTAGAAAATGAAAGAAGAACGCAGAAAGAGGAAATTAGAAACAGTGAAATTAGTCTCGGTGGATTTCATCTGCCTGTGACTCATATGCATGTTTGCAAGTGAAATGTTGGACCAAAATGGAAACGGATACTAATTTTCTGTGCTTTTTTTTTGTTTTTGTGTGTGCTACGCTCCTCTTAGTGATGAATACAGGGCTATTGTTATTGAACTATTGTTATTTTACTAAGGTACTGTTATAAACTGGGGAAGGAATTTCATAGACTTTGTTGCAGATGTGAATAATGAGATCAGGTGTCTCAAAAAAAATGCCTCACTATGTTTATAAAGTAAAGTTTACAGTCTTGAACTTTGAAGAATCCCTGTGTGAAAACTGAAGCTATTAAGTAAAGAAAAAAACATTCATGTTTACTGTCAGAATTTTATTTCAAACACAGGAAGCATTTAATTTAGTATATGTCAAATCCAAAGTCACATGTAGTTTGAATCATGTTATATAGAAAGACAAGCCTTCTGTTAACTGAACATGTTGATGAGACAGGAGCTGAAAAATGTCTAAATGAGTGTGTGGTAGTGTTACAATATGTGGTTTGGTTTTTTTTTTCCCTTCTTTTCTTCTTTTTTTCTTTACCACAATGACAGGTTAGGGGAAATGAGACTCTTTTTCAGTAACGGTTTTCTCTACACTGGATTGTGAAATGTATGAATAAATCTCATCCAAAACAGTTCCTCAAGTTTCAGCTTGTTATCAGATAGTGCTCAGGGTATGCAGGCAACTTCAGAATTATTGGCACCCTTCATAAAAATGAGCCTCCTTTATATTCTAAGATTTGTGCGTTTCCCTTTTCAGGGTTCAGAGATGAGGACTGAGATGGTTGTTTGTGTTTGCGTTCCTTCGGCTGATTTGTTGATTTGGAAGTACGTTTGTGCTCACAAACTTGATTGTTTTCAGACTTGCTTTTATTTTATTGTATTTTTTGGAACTCAAGTTGCTCTGACACCATAGTTTGGTATTTTTGCTGAAGTGTGATTGGTGTTTTCAAGCCTGCGATCGCTTCAGAGAACTGATCTCTGGTCCTCTTAAAAACAGTAGTCTGGTCTACTATTTTGCAAACCTGCATGCACAAATGTGACTTATAGAGTTTTCAATCAGTCCACTATTCGCAAGGAATTCTTCTGTGTGAAGAATCTTACCTAGACAAGACTAGTATCAGTTCAGGGTGCTGCTTCAAGTATTCAGACCCAGCAGAAATACCCTTAACGTCCTGGAAGAATTAACCAGGCTAAGCAGAGCTAAAATATCCTGGTAACTAGCAAAATTCCACCAATCCACATAAGTGCCCCTGGGCTCATTTAACAAACAGCCTCAAGCATCATTACCAGGAGTAATTTACCAAGGGTAAGTTATATGTGCAGATTATTAGTGTGCAAAGCCCAAAAAGCTGATTTTGGTCGTATCTGACCACAGCACACGAGTCAAGATAGGCATCTTTCATGCTAACTTCCTAGCTTGTTGATGTCATGAAGGCGTTAATCGTTCATTATCCTGAAACTGATGTGTGGTTTCTCACTTTGTGCAGTGATTCAGTGTTTTAAAAAAAATAATAAAATAAAATAAAATAAAGATTTGTAGGTATCTGATTACCAAATGCCCTACTGGGAATTAAAAAGGATTTTACCTAGGGCGGTACAGTAGGCAGTATTGCTGCTTCACAGTTCAGGTTTGTAATCTGAGCTCAAATGACTGTCTGTGCGTAGTTTTGCATATGTCCATGTGATTTTCCTCCAGGTTCTCTGGTTGACCTCTAAAAACATGCTGGTTGCTAGACTGACTATGCAAAAAATTTCAATAATCCACTTTGCCAGAGATGGCGTCCTATAAGGGTTTATATATGAACAGGGTGGCATTTGGAATTGCATGAAAGACAAGAAGTAAAAACTTAATCTGAATATAAGATCTTAATACAGTGTCATGTATTAAGATTTTTAGTAAAAACAGAGCTTAATCTAAAATATATTTTTATCTTTTATTGGGAAAAAACGATTTCAGCATGTATATCACTGTAGTAGGGATATTCGGACACAGCCACTGTTTCATGGAGCTCAGTTTGTGCACAGGGGCATGGTCATGCTGGAACAGGTTTGTGCCTCTTAACTCCAGTGACAGTATACAAAGACATTATATACAATTGTGTGCTTCCGATTTTCTGGCAACAGTTTGTTGGAATTTACCCAAAACATTTGATGTTTTCTTCCTTAATTTGTCACTGGAGCTTCAGTGCTAACAAGTAAAGGAAATTAATATTTGCTAACATTAGCTTTGTATAAACATACACGTCTTTGTCATAACATTCTCAAACCATGTTGAGGTTTGAACTAACTATGAATGCACATGGTATGACGTTTCTGTATGACACTTTTACCAAAAGTAGACAAAAGTATGCTGCATCGATTTAGTTGCACAATGCTAAAGCTCTACGCTTTGTTAGCATGTCGCTCCAGGGCAAAACTAATGAAGCAAATGTCAGATGCGGAAAACGTCAGCCAATCCTTGTTTGCTGAGGGAGAATATTGTATACACACAGCACCAGGATCCGTGCTTCAGACTTCGATTACTGTTGCTCTCACGACTTTCTGTGACTCAGCAGTTAAATCAGCATCTAGTGATCGGAAGGTTGTGAGATCAAATCCCACAACCAAGCTGACATTGGGTCCTTGAGCTAGACACCTAATCCTCACTTACTCAGTTGTATATCTCAGCTGTAAATTATTTTGAATAAAAGTGTCAACCACATGAGTTTCACATGTTCTCTACACATCTCTGTGCTTTTCACTGTGGTCTCTGGTTTCCTGCCACTTCGTATAAAGATAGCAGGTAGATTGCCTACAGTGGATTGCCTGTAGATATGCAAATATGTGTGCTTGGTGCACTGTGACGGACTGGCATGCCATCCAAAGTATATTCCCACCTCAAACCCACTATTACTGGGATAGACTCCAGATCCATCGGCACCCGGATTAAGATACACCGTTACTGAAGATGAATGAATGATTTTAATTGTTAGACTATTTAAAAATAAGGTATAAGACTAGTTGTTTCAACCTTCCATAAGGTACAACTCAACCACCAGCACTGTAGTTTAGTTTCCACACATGAATTTGGCTTTGGATTGTCTGTGATGTTCTCACTCAGTCATTATACCACTTTTGGATCTTGCTGTATTCATAACTGCTATATTCTTGATCCCTTTGCCAACTGTCATTTGACCTGGTTGAATTTTAATGCCAAATTACCAGACAGATATGAGCTCATTGTTAAAAATTGTTTGTGATGACAGTATTACTGTACCATTATGTTTGCACCTGCATTTATGATCTGTGTATGTGTGTGTGTGTTCTTTAGGACTGAGTTACTATAATGGCTAATACTACAATCACCGTCCAGCCAGGGGTGATGTTGCCGGCTTATGCCAAAACTAGCACATGGAGCACTGGCTTGTGTGACTGCTGCGACGACATGAGCGTCTGTGAGTATCTGCATATAAATGATCTGATTGAGAGGAAAGGTGGTGGTTTTTTAATTCAATTATTATATGCTGCATTTATATGTAACACAGCATGAGCTCAACCAGCATAAGCTCAACCACACGTGACACAGCATGAGCTCACCATGTTCCAAAACATGATGGCTGGCTTCACGTGTCTCGGACAAAGCATGTACTAGTCGTACATGCTTCGTCCGAGACACGTGAAGCCAGCCATCATGTTTTTAAAATGGAATTTTCCATTTTAAAATTCATCCTCCCAGCCGGAAGCTGTCGTGATAGACCTAGCTAGTGAGAGAAAATGGAGAAACAACTTAAAACTATTCTGCTGGCCAAATAATTTGAATACTTGAGTATTTGTTAATGTTATTTGTTACTCCTTTGTATTTACTGTATGAAGCTCTATAATATAGTTATAATGGTTTCTCCATCCTGTATCGTGTAATACATGTTCAAAAACCCAGATAACCTAGACAAAATATGATGGAAATGTGTTAATTTATAACGACAACACTCTAAAGCGTTTCAGGTGGTTAAACTTAGAAACGTAATTCACCTTCTACCTTGAAAACACGAGTAAACCCAACTTGAAGACAAGATTCAACTCATAACGTTACATTTTACAAGTCAAGACAATGGATTACTTTAAGTTTCATTTATATATATACTTGTTATAAACTTGATTTTAATATCTAAAACTTGTCATGACATTTGGAGTTAAAGAGAAGAAATACAGTGCCCTCCATTAATATTGGCACCCTTGGTAGATATGAGTTTAGAAGGCTGTGAAAATTTGTCTTTATTGTTTAAACTTTTGATATTTTGTTTAAAAAAAAAGTTAGTTGCATCTTGGGGTCAGGAAGTCTCCAGAACTATATAGATGCTAAATGAAAACCTGACTGCCTCTGCCAGAAAGCTTAAAATGGGCCGTGGTTGGATCTTCCAGCAGGACAATGATCCAAAACATACATCAAAATCAACACAAAAATGGTTTACTGTCCACAAAATCAAGGTCCTGCCATGACCATCCCAGTCCCCTGACTTCAACCCCATAGCGTGGACCTAAAAATTTGAAGGATCTGGAGAGATTCTGTATGGAGGAATGGTCTCAGATCCCTTGCCATGTATTCTCCAACCTCATCAGGCATTATAGGAGAAGGTTCAGAGCTGTGATCTTGGAAAAGGGAAGTAGCACAAAGTATTAAGTAAAAGGGTGCCAATCATTGTTGCATACCTATATTTAACAAATATATATAATTTTTTTGACAAACCTGTGTTTTGTTTGCAATTTTTTGATATCCATGAGAGCAGAGTATTTTTGTGAATTTTTTTAACAAAAGATCAAAAGGTTGATCAATAAAGACAATTTTTCATAGATTTCTTTGCTCATATTTACCAAGGTTGCCAATATTAATAGAGGGCACTGTAAGTTCACATAAGTTAATGGGGGTATCCTGATTTACAGTGAACTATTTTTTAAAGACAAGCCAGACACAAGTCTTCTGATATATGTCTGTGTAAAATATTTTACACCAAATCGAATTGCTTAAAAAGCCATTGACAGGCAGAATGGAAAACGCAAAGCTAGGGTTAGGGGGCTAAGGTAAGTCAGATACACCGGGGGAACTACCTACAACCCTTATTTTACCTTTTTTATTTTTAATCTCCTTTTTTTATTTACACAAAATTTGTCTGCACAGGCTGTTTTGGTTTCTGGTGCCCCTGGTGTTTGATGTGTACTACCAGCCAAGAGTTTGGAGAATGCCTTTGTCTCCCTCTGCTGGATCTGTGCTTCGGGGCCCTCATACCACCCGCCAGTTATTCTGTGAGAAGTGCCATGAGAGAGAGATACCGCATCCAGGTACATGATGTTCTAAGCTGCACTATGGCTAGACTACAGCTCCAAATCCATATGCACCCAAAATCAAATATACCAAAGAACAGCACTGAGTTGTACGCTTTTTGGATTGTCGGACTGATGTTATCTGCTGTGGACTTGTCTCCTACAAGGGCACAATGTGTGATGACTGTTGCGTGGTGTCCTGCTGTGGAATCTGCTCATGGTGTCAGATGGCCAGAGAGCTGAAGCTCCGCAGACAGCCCCAGGTGTTTGTGAACCCGCCGGTGAACGTGACCTACCAAGCACCAGCGAACGCACCGTTGGTGAATCCGTCCTACCAGCAGCCTGCTGTGAATCCGGGCTACCAGCCACTGCAGCCTAATAACCCTCCTATGTACGCCCAGCCTTCCAAGTCAACTGACCCTCATGGTGCAGGACTGTATCCGGCTGTATAAGCTACATATAATCTACAGAATTCTATAAAAAGTCTATTTTATGTAGAGTCTTTTTTCCTGCATTTTTATAGTTTCGATTGTAGTTCGTTATGTATGTTTGAAAGAATATATTCACAAGTATACAAAGTCTATTTTTGTGTTAAACCTGTTCCTTTTTTCTTTGGAGGCATCATTAAAACATAATACCTCACAATATTAATTATGCAGCACTATCAGTTTTTTTTATTCTTTGACTATGTGTCAGCCTTCTAATTCAAAACATTTGGAGGCTTTAGCACAATTAAAATATGGTGTTCAGTCTAGGTTTTTTAACTTACATAGCCACTTGTTGATGTTATTGCAGTGACATCCTGTGACAATAATAGATAATATGAGATATTATAGATATATAATGAGATAGGAATAGCTGAAACCTTCAATATACAGTTTATTTGTGGCTAAACTCAAGTAAGTAAATAAAAAACATGTTCTTGCCACAACAGAAAATCATTCACTACATCGAGCTCATTACTCATACACAGTCAGTGTCTGTCAAATCACCAGGGCAGTGTTGGGAAATAATGCGTAATAGATATTTGTCTGAGTATGCCTTTGAGGATGTGCGTTGAATTCCTGGAGATTAATGCTATCATAACTTTACCGGTTTGCATTCCCCTATGATCGTTCATCCAGGAACATTCACAATGAGGTCTACTGATATCTCCGTACCAGCCAATGGTCTGGCACCATGTTAATTATATATCGGTAGCGTATGAGGGTCTACAAGTGAGCATGAATTTAAGAAGTCTTTCTGATTCTACATTCTGGAGCTTGCACTGAGGCTACAAACCTGCATACGGCTGTGTAGTAGCTTGCAGCCGCATTGCAAAACCTGTAAACACATCTCTTCATTAATATGCTAATAAAAACATATACATTAAACACCACATTAACTGGCAGCCATGAGGGCTCACAGATATGCAATTTTTTATTTTTGCAAAGGTTTCCTGCGATGGACTGGTGTCCCATACAGACTGTGTTCCTGCCAGTGTTCCCAGGATAGGGTGCACATCCACTTTCACCCTGACCAGGATGAAGCTCTTACTGAAGTAGCATGAATGAATGATAAATATATCCACCTTAAAATTTATTGTAGCTTATTAAATATTGGGACCTCGTTTACATACAAACTATTAAACCATTAGGTACATTATTTAAATAATACTTTAGCCATTAATTGGAGCTTTTCTACCCATAGAACCCCTTTTTATTAAAACTGTCATTATATTTAAGTTGATATTATTTAGAGACATAACAACTTTTAAACTAGTAGATTAAAAGTTTAAAAAAATATGGACCCCCTGGTTATGCTGGATACGGACTCTAGGGACTCTGAGAACCATGGCTCTAGAATATATTATAACATCGTTCTCTATTCCCAGAACAAATTGGCATCTAGAGCTTTGTTCACAATCTGGAATCATCCAAAATTGTTCATATTCATAGATTCTTACAGGTTCTTATAAATTATAGCAATACAGTGGCTAGTACTACAAATTATGAATACATGAATACATACATCTATATACAGGGTATCCCAAAACCCTGTATATAGGGGACTATGTATGCCAGCACCACGGCTGTTGTGCCTTTGTCAGTGGTTGTTTGTGGACACTTCCAGTGTTTTTGAATTTGTTGATAAGTTTGGCAACAGGTGGGGGCAGTGGTGGCTTGGTGGTTAAGGCTCTGGGTTACTCTGGTGATGGGAAAGTCGGGGGTTCAAGCCCAAGCAAGTGGTAGAAATGGCATGCCTGTGGCATGCCTAGCAAAACTTCAGCTCTTACCAAGAACATGAACGCAGGGAGACGATAGTATAAGATAATAAACTCTTTTAGACCTGAATGCAATTTTTCTGTCTTGATACCTGTTTGTGCTCAATTCTCCTTACCATACACCTGATCTAACTGTGTGCAAGTTCACCCTTTATTTAACAATGGCTGTCATGGTGATACGCAGGTGTTTGAACCAGAAACTATCGTTAAATCTACAATGGGAAATACTTATACCATTGGACAATGGTAATAGAACTGATGACAATACTTAAAACTAAAATTTACCAGGTAATCTTATAGGGCCTGTAAGTTATGGTCCTTTGTAATTTCATCATAATGTTGGGGGGTTTTGTTTTGTTTTATTAATGTTTAATTAATGTGGCATGTTTAAGATTTATTCATTCATCTCCAGTTATCCACTTTATCCTGATCAGGCTGTGGTGGATATACTGTAACACTGAACGCGTGGGAAGTGGGAATGCACCCTGGATCTAGAGACTACATCTAGGTGCAATATAAAGTCCCCAATAAGTTATTTGGAAGTGGGAGAAAACTGGATAATGTAGAGAGAACACCATGACATTTTTCATTTAGTTGTAGTTGTATCATCATGTACCATTTGTGTACATAGAACCCATTTATTTAAAAATAAATTTCAGTTGGTTTTACTAGAGATGATTATCACATTATACATAGTTTCTCGCTGAATTCATTTCTGTTCACAAAACATTTCATCATTTTAGTTTCAGTTTACTATAACCCTTGACTCTGCTATGACAAAAACTGGTGTCACTCAGTGAAATAAAGTAAATTCCCCTCAGTGCTTCAACTTCACCATGAGCTCAACTCTTTCGGCTTCTAATACACCTTCAACTTAACTGAGTTTAAGAATCCTTTTCCCATCGGTACCCACCTATACTGATAAGATAAGAGTTCTGTCATGTAATTTTATGGCCCTGTGCCATAAACCTGCTGGACAGGTTTTTTTTGTTGTTGTCGTTCTTATGTGTATTGAGCTTTGGGGGATGGGGATTGATCCTAAGCTCAGGGCTGTGTGGAGTTTCATATGTTCTCCCAATGGATCTCCTGCAGGTACTCAGGTGTCTTCCCACCTCCCAAAAACATTTCAGTAAGTCAGTTGGTGACTCTAAAATTGCCCCATGTGTGAACAAGTGGGTGAATGTGTGTATGGCGCCTATCAATGTTCCCATACAGGTCGTATTTCTTAGCCAGTCTTCCGGGAATTGGCTCCGGATGTACTGTAACCCTGACCGGGAAAAGCAGTTACTGAATATGATGATAATATAGCATTACGTAATTTGTGTGTCTCCTTCAAACGTACAAGAAACAAACAATGAAATCTGATTTTGTATTTTTAACCTTTTGCCTTTTCATTGGTTTAGCAGCTGATTCTGGATCTTAGAGGGCTCTCCTACAAATGATCAAAAGACATTTTAATGTAACTCATCAACCAGATATGTTTTCTAGCTTCTGCACTGCACCAGGTCTTATGACTGGGTGTCTGACTAGGAGCTTCCTGTTGCAGGTTTCTGAGAAACAGCCCAGGGCAGTGTCTGCTTTTTTAGTTGTTCTCACAGGGCTATAAGACAGGAGCCTTGATGACCCAGATGTGACCTAATGTTTACTTTAAATCCAATTCAAGTCTATTATCATTCAGTGTAATCTGTACTGAAAGAATGTGCTGAATACTTGACATATTTGAGAAAACATTGTTCACCCTTTCTTTCACAGTAGTTCATACAATGTGTTCACTGGAATTACTGTACAACAAGAAGTTATCTCATGTCATTTAATTTTTTAAATATTTTTAAATAAATTTTTGAATACTCCAGCAAGTTTGCAAGATTGTTTTTATTTGTTTAAAACAGAATTATGGTTAAAAAAGAGACATGTTCATAATAATAATAATAATAATAATAATAATAATAATAATAATGCTTCTTTAACTAATTCACATTTTTTAAAAGGATGGTATGCTATTGTACACTTTACCATGGCCTGTGTAACACTATATATGTACATACTAAATAAATGCATGGTAGTTAGTCTTAATGATAGTCTTAGATAAATAATAATGTGCAGTTAAGTGTTTATGACAATTTTATACAGAGAGAGAAGCTAAACATCTGCCTCAGTGGCAGTTAGCAAAAAAATATAGTAAACGAGTCAGAAATGCTACTCAAAATATTGTTCAACTATTTGTCAACAATTTACAAAAAGTATTTAAGTAACAGAATCAAAAGATAGAGTTCAGGCAAGAAAAAAAAAACATGACAAGAATGACAGAACAGAACCAAAACTCTGTAACTGTGAACATGTTTGTCCTCATACACAATGAAATGAGGAAATGTCATGTGCTAAATCAGCAGCCTCGTACCATCCTTGCACTAAAAATAACCCCTCGGCTCATCTTTGGATCCCTAAAAATGTTCTCTTGACTGCTACATATACAGTGTCTCATCACTTTCCAGTGGCTCTGGAATCATTGGTGGTCCATTCTGACAGTTTCTCACACCTGTATCCATCACTGCTATCCTGCATGGCACGTCTATACCCATTTCCCTTGACGGGGAAACATTCAGCTTTTCAAACAAAACTTCAAATCTCTCCTGTGCCTCACCAGGCTCTTGCCAAATCAGCAACTCATACTTGCTAAATCTGAGCAGGGCCTTTTCCTGCAGATCAGCCCGCTCCAGATGGCCCAGTTCATACCCGTTTACCATAACCTTGCTTCTCTGGCTCATGTTCTGCACAGTGAAGTGTAGGTTTGGGCTACCAGCCTTGCGATACCCCTGGATGGAGAGCTGCTTTCGGGAGACACGGGTGTCATTCAGCACAAACGAGCACGACTGTCCATCTCGGCCCAGCCTGATGGGATCTTCGACGCTGATCTTGTAAGGTTCTTTCATGCGCAGAAAGCTGAACAGAGGTTGCGTGGACTGGTCTGGATGATACAGCTGAATGTGGAGACAGGTGAGGCTTTCCTCCGTCACCATGGTTTGAGATACAGCCAGCATTGTTCTGGGTGATCTCAGACTTCTCTTTAGAATGTCAACTACAGGACAGAAACCAAAGTAAAACCATTTTAACACAGGTAAGTATGCTTCACAAGCTAAACAACATCATAGTAGGTGTACAGTTACATTAAAAAAGAGTAGTTATGAATTGTTATAACTACATACATAAGTTAAATAAATAAGTGCTGCTACTTTTGCTATTATTGTTTTGGATTAGCCTACCTTTTAACACCAAAGCACTATCTTAAACACGTCCTGCTTTTGTCTTCTGCTTTGGAGTGAAACACTCTTCGACTGTGTAGCACATTGCTCATCTTCAAACTAACGGAGCTCTGTTGTTTTCAGACACACACACAGACAAGGGGCGGAAACAGAAGGTGATTGCGTCAGCTCCTACAGAACAACTGCTCCACGTGACATGGAAAGTCCAGCGTTGCGCAATAGCCTTCTTTTAAATAATTTCGATATGAAATAAACTACTGTATAATGAAATTTATTCCAGATATGTGACACTCAGTGTTGCAATCACGGATTTAAAACTTGTAAGGTTGTAGAACTATTTTTTTTTGTGCCCAAACACACAATACTATAATATATCAGATCCAGGTAGAAAATAAATCATGGTCACGTGCCGGTGTTTGTCCTGCCTTAAAGAAGCTCTTCTCAAAAGATTACAGCAGTATTTATTATTTTTGTCTACTTTATTACTGTGACCTTATCATTCATATATATATATATATATATATATATATATATATATATATATATATATATATATATATATATATATATATATATATATATATATATATATATATATATATATATATATATATATATATATATATATATATGAGCAGTAGCTGATATAGATACAGATATAGACACCATAATACACAGTTCTGTCTTTGAGACCATGTTTCTGTTTCAGTGCTCATTTTAACTTTCCCTTATTCCCTGGCCATTAACCCTTGGGGAAATCCCCGACGATCTTGAAGGCTGTCTTTACGGTCGGGGTTTAACTCAGGGTTTTTCAACTTTTATTTTTATTTTATTTTATTTATTTATTTATTTGCTGCCATGGACCCCTTTAAGTGAAAAATATTTTATTTTATAATCATCATCCAAGATATTTAGATATTAGGAACATTAACAGAACAAAAATAATTAAATAAATAATGGCCCAAGCCCAAAATGGCAAAAATATTAAGCTTTTCATGGAACTAAATATAATAACTCCACACCATTGGTGGTCAGAAAAATTGCAAGAATTAAACAAATGCACTCCTGAGACCTCCTGTGCCACCATTTGCTGTAGTGAACTGTTTTTGGGGAAAGTTAGAAACAGAGAAATTCACTGTTTCTTCTTGTATGTAAAGGAAAAGTCTTCATGTATTCTTCTTCTTCTTGTATTCTATTCTTCTTCTTCTTCTTCTTCTTCTTCTTGTATTCAAATTCTTCTTGTATGCAATGAAAAGTCATGATTAAAATGTTTTATGTAAAAAACACATGTCTGGGTGTACACAATTAAAATAAAGTAAAAAATAAAATAAAATACAAAATGTAAAATAATAATAATAATAATAATAATAATAATAATAATAATAATAATAATAATAATAATAATAATAATAGAGAAATCAAAGGAAAAAGGAAAAAGCTATCAGATAACAAGTTACTTTATCTATTTGTTTAATTCTGGCTAATTTCCTGCTGAATGATTTGGGCTTGATCCATTGTTCCCCTTGGAGTGTATTTATATTAAAATTTAAATTGTTATAAGAGATGATGCAGTGTTGTGTAGATGCTTTACCCATTTTGATGCTTATGTGGGGTTCTTTGGTTTACTCTAAACTCCCAAAAACATACAAGAGGGTGAATTGACTAAATTGCCCCTAGGTGTGAATGTGTGTGTGTTAATGTGTATGTATGCATGGTGCACTGACATGATCATGGTGTTTTCCCATCTCATGGGCACTGTTTCCCAGTTTCCCACCTCAAATAAAGTGATTACTGAGGACAAATGAATGAATTGTCATTAGATTCAAGTTAAAATTATTTATAGGCCTACTTGTTTTTGACTTATTTAGGCTTGGATTGAACCTGTTCTAAGTCACATATGTAAGTTACCTTAACAATACAGTACTTACTTTAATAACTCTATTAAAGGTGAATTGTAATTTCCACTAACATTTTAAAATCATGGATCACCCTATATTTCACTGACCCCTGTTTGAGGATTGTGGCTCTAACTCACCTAGTTCAACCTAGTTTAGGATTGTTCATTGTGAACAGGAAAAACACTTTTTGTATTTGAGCTATTCCTACTTGAGCTACTTGAGTATGACTCGGCTCGACAATTTACCCATAATCTTCCATGTTGTTGTTATTTTCATTTCCAAGTAAGGCTGTATTTGGAGACAGGAAGGCATAAAGGCATGTCCTAATCGATGTTTTCATTGACTACTGTTTTCCAAGGTGCTGATTTTTGAATACACTGTCCTACTCATCTAATGATCCAGTGTGTAAGCCATCCTGTACAAAAAAAGCAATGGAAAACACCATGGATTTTTTGATTTAAGATTTTATTCTAGTGAGAAATGACTGGTGTAGAATATTAGTTCCATTTTACCTATCCATGCTTTATTCCATCTTATATAATGGACTTTAGGATTAGTTACCATTAATGTATGTGTGTAACCTGGCCTGTCTTGAAGCATTTTCTTATAGCTACTTTCACAATATTAAAGCACTGTCTTTATAAGACAATTGGCCTTTGAGACAGCATAGGCATCAAGGCAGGTGCTTTCTACTTACATTTGATTGAAGATTTATGACATTTGGCAGATGAACTTAGAGACTTACAGAAATGCTTTGAAGTCTCTATCAATAAATACATCCTGATACTGGTTCACTAGGTCAAAGAATACCATCAGTCAGAAACTCTGTTGGGGTAAGAGTAAGAGAATGCGCAGACAACACAATTCTTTTTTTATTAAAGTGCTAATTTATGTACCTCCAGAAGAGGTAGGTCCTTAGTCATTGTTTGAAGATTGCAAGGGACTCAGATGTTCTGACATCTATGGAAGTTCATTCCACCAACTAGGTGCCAGAACAGAGAAGAGTCTTGATGCATGCCTTCCTCATAAGCAGAATACTTCTGACACAGCTAAGGTTTCACAACTCCCAAATAGGCAATTTTATGCTTGTCATTTTTATTTTTGTGTCACGGGGGAGAGTTCAGAGAGGCGGATACACATGCAAAACTTATTGCAGAACAACACAGGGAACAGGCTCAAGGAATCGGACTTAAGGAAAAAACACGAGGAGTAAACATGCTAGGAACCAGGATTATCAGAACTAAATAAACTAGAAAGTAAACACTAACAAAAATGCTAGCTAATCAAAAACATTGTGCAAATAACACAAGTATAACACAAGCATAACACAGACATGCCCTCTAGTGGTCCATGGTGGACTTGCCCTTGGCGGTCATGACATATCGTCGGTGTTTGCAGCCTATTAAATTAGGTTTAAATGTGTTCATCAGGAAGTTAATTTATTTCTGTACTCCTGAAAATTATTGTTAAATTTTTCAGGATTGATGAGGACAAAAGACCTGTCTTATTTAAATCTCTCACATCTAGTGTCTGATGTTCCCTTTGCTATTGAGGTGTGTGGTGTCATCATGCAAAGATATAAAGAGTTCTGTAAGACCTTCAGAAAATGCCTTTTTCTGTGCATGCCTATGAGTCAAATGTTTCAAAGATGATTGCTTGTCCAAATATGTCAAAAACATCATCGATTCCCATGGGGTGTACTTATTTTTTCACATGAATGTACATACTGTATAGAGAGTAAGCAAACCCTCTATATAAGTTACACCCTATCTGTGACTGTGTGAAAGTTTTCATTTTCCAAATCACATACTTCTCCACACTCATAGAAAAATAGCCAAGGGTTGTTAGCTTACTAAAAGTGTTATTGATAAATATTAATATGGCATGCTCTCTTACTTTAGCTCATGAGTTTATGAATGCTCTCTCTCTCTCTCTCTTGAGAACACTGTGACCTTTTTCTTGTCTCCTCAACAACCAATATCACAGGAATGTGTCATTATCTCCTAGTTTCTCTTATATTGCACCTGGTACGGGATGTACCGACGGCCCACCATTTTACCTTGAACAGTGAGCACACTGTTGTTGAGGCACCTAACTGTCTGATTGTCTGATATATAAACTCTTGTATTTTTGAATAAACTGAGAGACTTTGCTATCTGATCTTGTGTGTGTGTGTCTTATGGCAACTCTCCTGAGCGCTTGAAACAGGACATGGCAGTGCTGTGGCAGTGTGGTGGCACCATTTATTCTCATCCTCATCAATTTCAAATTTGATATTTTGTACATCCTCAAAATATTTTGTAACTGTTATAGTTTGGAACCCTTCACGATAAGGAATTATGCTTTAAGGAACCTTTAAGGGTTACCCAGAAGAGCAAAATCTGATAAAATCTTAAGGGTTCTAGATATTACTTTTTAAGGGTTGTTTTTTTCCTAAGATTGTAGTCTTGTATTCTTTTATAATATAAAATAGGAATAACAACAACAAAAAAAATTATATCAGATGACAGCTGTAACATTTACAGCTGTGTGATTTAAGATGGCTCTAGGAATGGCAGACAAGGTGTGTCTCCCTTTTTTTATATTTATACCTCTATAAGTGGGGATGAAGGCCTCTTTAAAACAGCCAAGCATACCCTGTAAAACCTTCAAACTGCAGAAACTGAAAAAATGCTCCTCTGTTAATGAGCCATCATTAGTTTTAAAAAGAAATGCAGACTCTCATCAACCAAAAAAAGAACTAGACTCCCAACTGATGCCCACCAAATGTCCAAAAGATGAGATCTACTGCAGATTTGAAAAGCTGAAAAATAACCCCACTTCTCACCACACCCAACCTCCTCTCTCACAGTTCACACCTCTTACCAAGTCGTGCTCACACTGTTACCTTAACTGCCCAGCCATCCCCCTCCCTCCTCCATGGTCTGTCTCCATATTTCCAGCCTTAATAAAGCGTGTTAATCAACTGTCATGTCGAGCCTTACACACATTATTTATCAGTCATTGGACCTTTAACTCTGCCCATATAATCCATCATCTATGACCTAAACGACAACATATATTTATTTATTTATGTATTTTTATTTATATATATATATCCATTGCTTTGCTTTTGTTCCAAATCTCTCATTATTTTGTCTTACCTCATCTGAAACAAACCCTGAAGATCTGAATTGCACAGATCTGGAGATTCTGTCTGCACTTAATCTTCCCTTAGCTCCAACAGGCCAAACTCTCCCAGATGTCTGTGTTGGACTCTCCTTGTAGGTGGATCAACAACTTTCTTCTCTTAGTACTGGAGTACTCTCAGGAAAATCTCCGTTTGGATGTACTTTCTGAGGCAATTGAAAATGTACCATCTACCACAGTCAGTGTTGTTCTCGTGCTTGTTCAGCCCATCCACCACACAGGACAAGGCCTGGCTACAGAGCATCATCCGAGAGAATAATTGGCTGTAATGTGACCACCCTCCTGAACCTGTCTGTCTCCAGGATTAGGAAACAAACAAGAAGTGCTGATTATCTTTACCCAGGCAACACAGTTGCCCAAGCAACCCTTTCTGGAAAACAATGCAGGGCAATTATAACCAAGACTACCGCATACTGGGACAGCGTTTTCCCCCAAGCTGTATACACCGTATCAGCTCTAAGTCTGGACTGTTCTGACTTTTAAAATTATGCTAGTAGACTACATGCTTGCATATGATGCTGTGTACTGTGTAGATGTATTCTATTTTATTTCCACATTAGGCCAAATAAATAAGGAAATAGTTAAAGGGTGTGTATTCATTTTCTTTCAACTGTACATACAAAACAGCACAGAGTGAGCTCCACATATAAACACAGTGTACTGCCATGGTGTTTAACTAAAGGAAGTTTTGCAGTTAGGTGATTTAAATGATCAGATGTTAAATTATCTTCTAGATAAGAAGCATATAGAAACATTTTTTGGTGTTACGTGTCAGACATGAGTTTTCAAACCACTTTGATGCTGATTTAAATCATTTCAGTTTCATAGAAACCTGGAGGTTGTACTAACAGATGTATTGTTGATTGAATCTGCATGCTTTTTGTAGACTGTTTATGTAAATAAGCTGAAAACATTGGGTCTCATGATCAAAACCTGGTTGAATTCCTGTTTTAGTCTGAACGGAATAATAATTTAAAAAACTATTAAAGTTGGTGTGATAAAGAATTGGGAGTTTGTTCAAGGAAAAAACAGTAGTATATTTAGAATGATAGCCAAATGCAAATAACAACTGGGTTTAAATTAATTGAGTAGGCACCATTTTTAAGGAAGAAGCCTTTATTTGTAACGTATACATTACAGCACAGTGAAATTCTTTTCTTTCTTTTTTTTCCCCTGCATATCCCAGCTTGTTAGGAAGCTGGGGTCAGAGTACACTGTCAGCCATGATACAGTGCCCCTGCAGCAGATAGGATTAAGGGTCTTGCTCAAGGGTCCAACAGTGACAGCTTGGTAGTGCTGGGGCTTGAACTCCCAACCTTCTGAGCAGTAACCCAGTAATCCATTGACTTAACTGCTGAACCACTGCTGCTCAATTACCCAATACTTTTGATGAAACAGAAAAATTGTTGATTGGCCTTCCCTAAAAATTATACTAAAAATATACAGACATTGGAAAAGGCAGACCACCTTGCCTTGGGGTTTACTGTATTGAGTGTGCACATTTGTGCCCACTTCCTCAGTTATAAATCCAGATTCACAACTGTACATAATAAAAATGCAGCAAGATTGTTTATGAAAGATCAATATGAGTTTTGAGAATAATTCTAAAAATAAGAGGGTATGACCTTATGGCTAGAAAAAGACTACACAATTCAAGAATTATTTCCCTATTTCTC
The DNA here is from genome assembly GCF_001660625.3 of Ictalurus punctatus. Taxonomy (NCBI): domain Eukaryota; kingdom Metazoa; phylum Chordata; class Actinopteri; order Siluriformes; family Ictaluridae; genus Ictalurus; species Ictalurus punctatus. Next base: position 23,158,193 of record NC_030422.2, read on the forward strand.
CTCCTCACAGTGACTATGTTTACATGGACAGCAATAATCTATTTTTTGACCTTATTCTGAAAAAGACAATATTGTGATTAAGGCGTTTACATGAGTTGCTTTTAGAATATTCCTTTCATGTTCGGGTTTTACATGTTATAGGACATAGAGATTAACGGCACACGCCATTACGTCCCCATGCCACGCCGTCTGACGTTTCCTCCAGAATTTCACGTATTGACATAAATTTTTTTGTCTTCGTTATGGTACTGTATACAGTTTTGTGTGTTTCATTTTTAATTTTACAAAAGCTTCAAGTGCAATTAATTATTTGTCCTGCTATACGTGCAAATAGACGACTGCTTGAAGCCGTGGGCTGCGCATACTTATGCGATTTCGGACCAGCCGGGCTCTCTTGTTTGCCATCAAACGGTTGCGCACTGCAGTGTGTGTATGTGTCCTGTCGCAAAATACGGCGTGGTTAATAGTGTTAATAGTGTGATTAAGGTGTGTACGTATTTACATGGTAGTTTCTTAATCAGAGTATTGTCTTAATCGGGTTAATATCGGAATATTGTTGTCCATGTAAACGTACTGACTGTCTCATTTAAGCCCGCTAGAAGGAGCGCATCCTTGCGGTATGTTCAAGTTACGTCCAAGAACACATACTACTGTACTCATTAGTACGGTACCGTCTGTGATACGTACTATTTTATGAACGATATAGTATGGAAGTATGCGTTTTGGACGTAGCCTCACGCTGATTGGCTGAGCGTGTGAGCGGGCGGGGCTAAAACCAGCAGATTTAACACGACAACTGTTCCTGTTTCCTTTCATTGTGGCGTGGGGGAAGTGGTAAGTTGTTCCTACGCCAGTACTGGTAATAATTGTCGTTAATAATAGTGTTAATGCAATTTTTGTACTATGAAATGCTGTTTTCTGAAGATTCGAAATCCGAATTCGAAATTTCCGCGTGTTTGTATATTTAGTCTCCTTAAGTTTGTTTTGCGCCTCAGCTGCTCTGTTTCTAGTTTGCAGTGTTAACTTTCGATATCGCTGCGTTTGCAAATATTGCTAATAGTGTTATTTGAAACTAGTGCTAAAACTCTGTTCGGGGAAACCGAACTAAGTTATATAACTCGTTTTAATTGAAAAGCCGCTTTCAACATATCCGAAAATAAGTTTATCCATTTAGCAGTTTGAGGCAGTCCGTGTTCCCCCTTTAGCTAGCTTCAGAGCTAAAGCGGGCGCCATTTTAAGTCGCTGCCTCGCGCCTTTCCGCCATTCATTGTACACTACCAACCGTGTAACGAGGCTTTAAAGTCGACCTTAAACTTTATACATATAATGTCATAGCTATCTTGTAAATGTTTTCTTGGCTGTTGCGTTCTTGAACGTTTCCATAACGCGGTCGACATTTATTGTGAGATGGTATATCCCATTGGCGGACTTAGCATTAGCACGTTAGCCAGGTGAAGAAGGCTATCATAATCCTGCATGAAGTCGGATTAATAACCGAGTTTAGTCCGTCGTGTCTAGAATGTGCTCTTATAAGATTATTATTATTATTGTTGTTGTTATTATTATTATTATTATTATTATTATTATTTATTTTAAGTTTTTGAATACACTTGGTTTATATCATGCACCGCCATGTTGTATAGAGAGCTAACCGGCTGGTTTAGTAAACGTGTCTTCACAGAGCAGGTACGCTTAGTGGCCCAGTGCTCCTGTTGGATACGTTTAACTTCAGACCTAACATGAAGTTGTATACTTCTAATGAACAGTTGATTATTTAGTCATATGAATAGAGATGGAGGGCATTTATTCTTGCTCCACCTGTTTTCTCTTCAAGTTAAGAATGATTGTTTTGCATATCTGATCAACCCTATCCATTTCTCAGTGTGTTTCAGGCTCTGCTTTCTGTTCACCCCAAACAATGGTGAAGATCTTCGTTGGGAACCTGCCACCCCAGGCAGAGAGTGATGAAATCAAAGGTCTGTTTGCTCAGTATGGCACCGTCACAGAGTGTGCCATCATCAAGAACTTTGCCTTCGTTCATATGGACGATCGCAAGAATGCCACAAAGGCCATACGCAACCTCCATTTGTACAAGCTACATGGCACTCCCATTAATGTTGAGGCCAGCCACGGCAAAAACCAGGGCCCGGTCAAGTTGCACGTGGCCAATGTTGAGAAAGGTGCAGAGGATGAGCTCAGAGCTCTGTTTGAAGATTATGGGACGGTAACGGAGTGTTCTATTATAAAAAACTTCGCGTTTATACACATGAACAACTCTGATGAGGCCATGGATGCCATTAAGGGTTTGGACAACTCTGATTTCCAAGGTAGGAAATTCTCAGCACTTGAGATTGTATTGAGTTTGTGTGCATTTATTGATGTTTTTGTAATAGCCTGTTTTCTTTATTTCCCAGGCAAAAGGATTCATGTCCAGATCTCCAAAAGCCGACCGCGAGATGAGGATGGTTACGGTCCTCCAGAGAGAGGTGGCTATTGGCCACCTCGTTTCCCTGGTGACCACCCACAGCCAGGCCCTCCTGGTTTTGGCAGAGGCCGCTTTGGTCCTCCTGGTTACCCCCCTGCCGTACCTCCACCCCCACCCCCTCCACCCAGACGCCCCCCCTTTCCTGGGGGTGGCTACGGTGGTGGTGATCGTGAGGGCAATGGGGTAGTGGATTATTATGAGAAATTTCGTGCTCGTCCTTATGGTATGCCCTCATATGAGGATCGCCGTATGGGCGGCATCCCGCCACCCCCGCCACCCCCTTCAGGCATGATGAGAGAGCGCATGCCCCCTTCCAATATCGACCCCTACGATCGACGCCCTCTCCCACCCCCGCCGTCTTCGTTTTTCCGCGATCGTAGCCCCATCGGAAGGGCACCGCCAGCCCCTCCAGCCTCTGCTGGAAATGGCTATTCATACGAGCGCTCCCGTCTCTCGCCTCTTTCCATGTCTCGGAACCAAATGTACAATGCGCCTCGTTCCAGGGACCCCTACACTGAAAGGGTGCCTCCGCCGCCACCACCTCCGCGCTATACATACTAAAGTGTGAATCTGCACTTGTGTACCTAAGGTGAGGCCTAAGGGGCTTAAAAGTGTTTTCCTAAAGCAAGATCCAGTCTTTCACTTAAACCTGCGTTGCGTGCTGTTGATTGATGCGTAACGTGAGGGGAATGCATAATATACAGCTGTATCAGCTAATATGATTAAGGCTAAAGTGAACTAACCATGTGGTCTAGCCAAGGCGCGTAAAAGTAAACAAACTTTGCGAAAAGGCATTATTGTGTTTAATTTAAAAAAGGCACAGTGGGCTTGATCAGTGCAGTATCAAATGGTTCTCCTAGGCACTTGACTCATGTGGTTTGCTCTCTTTTCAGGTGTAATTTATTCGACAAGATCGTCGTCGTTGCCTCCAGGTGCACATGACGCGATTCGCCCCTCGTCTGACGGAGCGCGTTTCGTTTGCCTGCGCCTCGCTTATCAGAAGAGTTCTAGTGCGGACTTCACGCTTTAAACTTAAATGATTTTTACCCGACTCAATTTCGTCCTCTTGCTAAACTGTAATTTGCTTATTCTGTTCGGCTTGTTTTTTTTACTGTATAGAGTTCAGTAGGTTATTGGACTGAAAGCATCCAGCAGACAAGCTAAAAGTTTTAGATCTTGTCAAGCCGGTAACTCTTAAAGCTGTTATTTGTTCAAAATTGTGTACATTTTGTAACTTTTTTTTTTTTTCCTTTCCTTTTGTGAGATCAAAACGCTTTTGTTTTATTTGAAACCCATCCCTCTTTTGTTTCTTCAACCCTGTAAAAACGTCTGAACAGTGCCACGTCTTTAGAATTAATGGGTACACGTGTGCGCCTTGCGATCTAAACATCTAATAGGTCAGCAATAATTGCGACTACTGTTCAATTGAGGTTTTACCTTTTAGATTGACATTTAGTCAGAATGGCATCCCCTCTAATACGATGTACTCTTTTAGGGATCGTTTCTTTTTTAAATAAAAAGTCTCACACTAATGCGTCGATTTGTTTTATCTTTATTTGTCTTCCCTTTGAAACATCACTTTAATATTAATTAAAAATAATCCAGTGTGTCAGTTTTTGACGATAAACGCGTCACTTGAGCGTGCGTGAGGGAGGTGCAACGCTGTTGGAACTTCCTGCTAGCTGTCTCTCAGTAATGCAGAATATTGCCATGTCCACTGCAATAGATCATTTGACACCTTAAGCGATGCTCGCTATTAGATTATGCCCCTCGTATCCCCTTCTAACTCTAAACCACCTGTTCCCACATGCCTAACAGCCATATCTAACATCCTCTCTTCTGAATGCTGTGAGCCTGAATTGCCCATTGACAAAGTTTTAAGCACTTAAAACACAATCAGCCCTTCACCTTATTAAACTGCTTGCCAGTTGACTGACACAAACTCAGGTAAGTTGATTGTGGTGTTTTAATGATGTTGCATGTCTTTTAAGTTGCAAGTGGAGGAAGAAAAGCAATAAGGCTGCTGGATAATTGGCATTTTCAGGAAACTTAAGTAAAGGTAGATATTTTGCAAGTTTTTTTCTAAAAAGTTTCACTGGGAAAGGGTGGGTTTTGGCTTGTTTTTAAGTCATATACGTATAAACTCAAGCTGTCTAGTAATGGGTTTGGAAAACAGCATTGTTCCACAATCCTTATTATAGTGCTGTATGAGGGTGTACTTTAGATAAGTCTATAAGAAAAGCTGGCTGATCAGGTAACACTTCCTCATGGGTGGACTTTATGTAATACAGGCAAGCATCCTGGGGAATAAAAAAAGGGGCTGTTCCAGGTCAGGCCGTGCATGGGTTTATATATTTTTCCTATGGGGTATTGTGTAAATTTTGTAAATGTGTCTTTTCAATTTTTAAACTGTTTGATACCTTAGTGCATGCAGGTTAACTATATTGGAATAACATTCAGATAAGCTGCCGTTCATGAAATTGCACAATAAAAAAAATTATTTTGGCAAAAGTTGTACTGTGGTTTTTTTTTTCCCCCCACACACACGATTTCCGTTACAGTTGTGAATGAATGCAAGAGATGGAAATATATATTTAAATCATTGCTAGCAATAATATTTAGCTTACGTTAAAAGTAGTTCATCTACACAGGTGTATATTCATGACAGTAACTGTCACACCAGTACTAACCTGATAAAGGACTAATTCATTTACATTTATGGCATTTAACAGACCCCATTAGCTGGGCAGGTGATGGCTGAGGGTTTTGCTCCAGGGCCCAGCAGTGACGGCTTAGTGGTGCTGGGATTTGAACTCAGGATCTTCTGAGCAGTAGTCCAGCGTCTTACTCCCTAGGCTACCGTCGCCCGCTTCACACTGAAATAATACAAAAAATAAAGGATCTCTTTTAATTATGGGTTTAATTAATTACCGATTAGTTTCTCGTAAGACGACGGACTGTATATATGTAAGGTTTTTTTGTTTTTTACCTACATTTTTCAACGCGGGTGAAACGCTGTGTGGAGCTTTCCCTGTACCGGAAGTGCTTTGTCGACTTCCTGGCGACGCCATTTCGTGATTTATTCATTTGGCGGTTGCTTTCGTAATTGTTTCTACGGTAAGAGGTGAATGTTTGAAACGAATGCTTATCTTATAAAAATGCAGTTATTACTTGTTTCTTAGATTACATAAATCCATAGCAGAATATTTGCTCTGGTCTGCCTCTCTTTATTTTTTGTTTGTTGTTGCCTAGTGTTTTCGTGACGTCTCCCGGGGAGCTAACTCGGTTAGCTAGCTATGGCTAACTTTTATGGCCTCGTGTTGATAACACGGGTTTACGCGCACTGTACTAAATAGTTTACAAAAACAGAAACGCGCCCTGAGTGGCTGACGGGAACACACACTGGTGTGTATTTACACACTGTTTAGTACATTCGTCGGCGGTTTTAACGGAGCTTTGGCTAACTTTACAGGCTTGCTAGCGACCTACTCACGGCCGGTTAGTTACAGACGTCCGTGTCGTCGCTCAAACTCTTATTCAGCAAGAGATTCAGACGTTTGAACACCGGATAAACACCCGATGCTTGTTAAAAGCCGAGGTGACTGAACACTACCGACTGCAACATGGCATTAATAATACAGCTAGCACAACTCCAACGTTTTGGCTAGCTGGGTCATTAGCTCCTATACCGCTCCGTTTAACGCTTTCGGTAGTCGGTTGTGTGTGTGTGTTTTCCCTTGGCATTTCATCGTTAATCATACATGAGCGTTATGCCGCGGTTAAAAATATTAATAAGTTTAAAGGGCCGGTGAGTAACTCCGAGCTCATTAGACTCGCGTTAAAGTGATCTGTTAGCAAGCTAGCTAAACCATATCGCTCGACGAAACTTGTATAACGTGAATCTCGCAACTATACTTTCTACCCAGGAACAATAAATCGGCAGTAAAGATGGTTAAGATCTTTGTCGGCAACCTTTCTTCGAGTGCGACCAAAGAAGACCTGCGCAGTCTTTTCTCGCAATATGGCAAAGTTGCGGATTGCGACGTGCTGAGAAACTTTGGCTTTGTGCACATGGATTCCCAAAAGGAAGCCGAGGAGGCCGTGCGTAAACTTCACCACCACGAATTGCACGGGCAGGCCATGAATGTGGAGATGAGTCGAGGGAAGCCCAAAGGAACTACCAAACTGCACGTAGGCAACATTAGCAGTAGCTGCACTAATCAGGAGCTGCGCGACAAGTTTGAGGAGTATGGTCCTGTGGTTGAGTGCGACATTGTGAAGGACTATGCTTTCGTCCACATGGAGAGAAGAGAAGATGCGATGGAGGCCATCAATGCGCTGGACAACGCTACCTTCCAAGGTGAACTCTCTCACAGAAAAACGAAGAAAGGCAGAGCTATTCAGAGTTTAAAGTTTTTCTTGATTTGTATTTCTAGTTGAGTAGGTGCAGAATTCTTCCCATCTGTCTAAGAAGAAGCGATAGTTTTTTTTGTTTGTTTTTTTACGGTTACCGGGTGCCACGCTACTTTTTCCTTACCTTCTAACTAATTAATTAGCGTTTTGTTTGTCTACATTCATGTAACGTTTCAGTGCGTAAGTACATAGTCTAATCAGGAACTAGATGCATACAAGATCCCACAGTGAGTCAATGCGTTATGGGTTTTGTTCATGCTCTTGGATGTGATGGCAAAAGCGAAAGTTTATTTGACAATGTCTTGCGTGTCTTCTCTTCCTCTCATAAGGTAAGGTGATTAATGTACAACTGTCCACCAGTCGCCTCCGCACTGTGCCCGGCATGGGAGACATAACCGGCTGTTACGTCTGCGGAGAACCCGGTCACTGGTCCAAAGACTGCAGGCGCAGTCAGAACGGTAGCTTTGGCGGCGGTCACATGGGGGGAATCCGTGGTGCCAGGGGTTTCCCTAGAGCAGGTCCTGCTTTTGGCAGTGGAGGCCCTGCAGCGTTCCCCAGCCGGAGCTATCCAGCAGCACTGCCCCCTGTCCCGACAGTGAGTCACACCCCCACCTATGGGATTTCACGAGAGTATGCTGGGGAAACTCGGTACCTCAGCAAACCGATGAGTGTCTTACCAGAGAGGGCCACCTCATACGAGCACTACGGCAGCATCGATTTCTATGAGAAGTATCGGGCTCGGCCGTTTGCTTCTAGCTATCTCGAGGATAGACGTTTCTCCATTCCCCCTCCTCCCCCTCTCTCTTCTTCCTCTCTCTCAAGGATGCGGTTGGCTCCTTCCAGCCTTGACCCTTATGACCGACGTGCTGTACCGCCACCGTCCTCTGCCACCGCGGCCTCGGCGTACTACTCGCGGGACCGTAGCCCGATCCGAAGAGTCGGCGCCGGCTCTGAGGGCTACTCGTATGAGCGCTCGCGTCTTTCCCCGGTTTCAAGGAGCAGCTCGTACAGCGTGTCGCGGGCCAGGGACACCCCCACTGATCGGGCTCGGTATGAATACTAAGCCGCGCGCAATGCCAAGGTGAGCGAATGGGGGGCGTGACTCAGCGTGGTTTTGTTCTGATCGCAAGGGTGTATTGCGATGCACATTTCACTGACAGTTTTTAAGAGCAAAGAAATATGATTATGTAACACGTCAAGTGTTTAAAGTCGTAAAGGGAAAGAATTTCTCTCGGGTTGTGTGGCTAAGTCTGAGTGGTGATTTGAGAAATGTATCTTCTAAATTTTTGTCTTTCCAGGCGCTTTCAAACAGCAGGACTTTCTTTTAGCGGTCATTCCTTCAACCTTCCTCTGGTGAACAGAAATATTTCCGGAGACACGATTGGATTTGAAGGAAGCAGGACTGAGAAGACACACGCAGCCCATTATCATGTAGAGTCACGTTCAACTTCTGAATGGTTAACTTTATCAGACTTATTTAGAGCTGTTAAGATAGACTTTTCTGCATTGCCCAGTGTGAATACTAAATTCTTATTACACATTTTTTGTTCAAGTCTTTGTAAGAATGTTCCTTGCATGTTTGCATTTCAGTTTTTGCAGATTTCTTCTACAATATTTTAAAGTTTTCCACACATACTGAGAAGCATCGTCGCTGTTTGCTTCTGACCTGATGTGATCTGCCATTTAGTTACTTTGTGTGCGTGCTTTGTTTGGGGGTGCTAAAAACACTGCCAGTTTCAAGATTTATTTCATTTAGCAAGCATTGCATGTCATGTGATGACGATCTGTTTTAGTTCTTGATATCACCGTTAAGTGAGGGGTTTCCCCAAGCTTTATGGAGAAAATGAAACCCAAAACAAACATTCCTATTACTTTCATTCTGTGACACTGACTTGTCACTTGCTTGATGCTTGTTCGTCTCTCGTACTGCACACTTAATTAGGGAGCTGGAACAGTGGCGAATTGAGATGTTCAAGTAACATCAAGATTCTGGATACTTTTTGTCCCTATGTGGGATTGAGGGTGAGTTAGTTTATTAGATTCAAAGTACATCAGTCATGAATTTGAAAGATTAAAGAGAGGATTATTTTATCTCTACATGCACACATGCTTTAAAGACAATTTTTTTCCATACAGACTATTGGCAACAGGATATTTTGTAAGAGGCCAGGGCTAGATTATTTGAACAACTGGTACTTGTGCAGAGTTTGCCTTGTGGCAGTGTATGGTGAAAAGCTGAGGTAGGATTGTACATAATAGTAAAGTAAGATCGAGTAAATATAGAAATGTGCTGACCAGCAATCACTCGGGACTCCTGAGTGACTTCTGGTGAAAGTCATTTCTGTATGGGCGCCTTGGTAAGATCTGTGATGTTTATAAATTTGATTTCCCTCAAGAAGTCGTGTGTTTTTTTTTTGTTTTTTTTTTGTATCTTCCTTTTTTTTCTTTTTTTTTTTAAATAAACCAATACTTTATGGTGGAAAAATGTGCTGTGTTGTGCGTTGCTTTAAGGTTCAAAACCAAACATATTGACCCTACCCCCTTAAACTAATATATTTTTATATCCAGTTCAGTGTTGACATTTTCCTGATCCTCCTGGCTGCTCACTACACACTGTCTGATTTATTTAACTTTTTATTTTATTTACAATAAATTAACTAAGGTGTGTCAATGGGGATGACCACATTTGGCTGATTTTTTAAATTATTTAATCTGGACTCGGGTTTCCTTAGGAACACAATTCAATTTTTTTGTAAGGGGGGGAAAACATTCAATTAACTTGACTCTCATGTCTAAGTGGTACAGCATTGCCAAAGCAGTGAAATGACTATTTTTTTATTTATTTTAAAATACGAATAGAGCAAAAACGAATGTGCATAATTGCTCAGTGCAAAGATTAAAAATATGCTCATTTTTGCTAAACTGGGAAAAAAAAAGTTACAATATACAGTATTAATCACTATACATCTATAGTGGTATAGATATGTTCTGTATTTAATAGTTCTCAAAGTCTGGAGAAAATAGACACTACCATTATCAAAGTTATTATATTTATTAAGTTCCTATAGTTTTGGGTTGTTGTTTTTTTTTTTTTTTTTTACATTGCATTTAAAGCATTTGATACTCTTATCCAGATTTATGCAGAAGTGCTCTGTAGTCTCCATCATAACTATCCTCAACCTATTACAAATAGGTCAAGGTGTAAGAAAACCTATCAAGCTAAAAGCTTGTTAGAGAGAAGATAGAAATATTTGACTGGTCAGTTTAATCCTAAATCACAAGTAGGCCTGTTGGTGGAAAGGCCTGGGGTGCAGTCAGCGTTCCAATTCACCCCAAAGGTGTTCAGTGAGGTGAAGTTCAGGGCTCTGTGCAGGACACTCCAGTTCTTCCACTTCAACCTTGGCCAACCATGTCTTCAGGGAAAGGCTAAGCAATGCTACAGCATACAGAGACATCTTATGCAACTGTGGAAAACAGTTTCGAGAAGCAAATGGTGTGGAAAGGAAGGAGTGTGACGGTCAGGTGTCCACAAACCTTTGGTCATACAGTGCAGCTTAAAATGTCCACATAAACAAATAATAGATGGCTTATCGCTGAAAAGGAATCTGCACTCAAAGGGTGTGTGAAAACGCGTTTTGCAGTTAAAGGGGTCAGTGTGTAAAAAAGTTTGTGAACCCCTACTTTACACTGCAGTGTGTTCAACCTTACATTTGGTTTAGAGTTCTTTTAATTCATGCCTCTAGTAATGAACGTGTTCTCTCTCACACACACTCATTCACACACACACACACAGAGAGAGAGAGAGAGAGAGTGTGAGTGAGTGCGCGTGCGCGTGTCTATGTGTGTGTGTGTGTGTGTGTGTGTGTCCTAGCCATTTGAAGTCAGACCGGCGATTTCTCAAAAACTACTGTAAAGGTACGTCGCTAAATCAGTATATATATATCACCTTTAGAGTCTAGCCGATTACAGGAGTCAGGTGTTGACATGATTATTGATGATAAAGCACTGGTTTCGATATTTGTTAGCACTGATGTCGCCTCAGCTTTATATTAGCCTCGCTAGCTAGTTCACTTCATTTGAAATCCTCCGGTCGTACCGAGTGAACTGTTGGCTGGTGTATTTGTGGTGAGCGGAAGCAGATAATCAGGTAAGTAGATAATGCGTTGTATTAACGTGGCTTAGACTTCTGCAGTACTGTGTATTGTGTTTGTTTGGGCAGTTTTATGAATCTGGTGCTGCTTGTAAGCTAGCTCCGGTTTCTGCCTTCACGTTGCTCTATTGTTCTCTAACAGAAAAAGCACAGCCGCTACATGCAGCTTATATTATACACACACACTCACACACACACTCACTCATACTCATTTAAGTGCCATTTCTGTTTCTAGACATGTGTTTATGCCATGATGAATACTTCTGGTCTTGATGATGAACTTCTGGTGGGGTTCTTATTAAAAATGAGGATTGCGAACATTTTAAGATCTTCTAAGCACCTTCTTTTTTTTAAAAAAAAAAAAAATTCTTCTTGGAGTGTTATTAGAGAAAAAATTACCCGTTAGTGTTGCTATTATTTTTACTTGTGTTTTTGCTTCACTATACAGGCCTGAGTTGTGACCTCAACGCACCAGAATGGTCAAAATCTTCGTAGGGAACCTTTCCCCAAACACAACTACGGACGAGCTTCGGTCCTTGTTCTCCCAGTATGGTAAAATATCCGAGTGCGACATCGTGAAGAACTTCGGCTTCGTCCACATGGAAAACAAAGCCGAGGCTGAGGAAGCCATTCGCAACCTTCACCATTATATGCTCAACGGTCTAGCCATGAATGTGGAGATGAGCCGAGGGAAACCCAAAGCCTCCACCAAGCTCCACGTAGGCAATATCAGTAGTAGTTGTACCAACCAAGAGCTGCGGGCCAAGTTTGAAGAGTTTGGCCCTGTGGTTGAGTGTGACATAGTAAAGGATTATGCCTTTGTCCACATGGAGCGGGTAGAGGATGCGATGGAGGCCATCCGAGGCCTAGACAACACGGCATTTCAAGGTGAACCAGCATATACAGCTAGATTGTCTGCCTGTCCATGGAAGGTGTTCATGATCCAAAATCTGAAGCGTTTTAGATTGTGGTTTTAACGCTTTGTACCGTTTTATAGCGTGAAGCAGGTGGGTAAGTACATGTACAATATCAGAGGCCATATGATCATTGAAATCTGAGTAAGTCCATATTTCAGTGGAGTACTGACCCCTTTTTCATCTTGTTCAAAAGTTAGCTGTAAAATAAATGTTTTTGTGTAGTTGCATGCTTCAGAATCTTGAGGTATTTCATTGAGGTGTGTACTGAATCTTTTTAGCCACTTATGATTAAGTCATTTTTAAAAGTCCTTCCGAAATTGCATGGCCACATTTCAACCCAGTCTTAAATTCTGCATACAACCCAGATTTTCAGTTTGTTTGGCTAGGATTTATTAAGAAGCATCGTGGAAATTGTCTTCCGTCTTTCTTTTCCCTAAGGCAAACTGATGAGCGTGAAGCTTTCGACTAGCCGCCTGCGTACAGCGCCGGGAATGGGAGAGAGAACGGGTTGTTATCGGTGCGGGCAGGAAGGCCACTGGTCCAAAGAGTGCCCACTGGACCAGAACGGCTCCTATCGTGAGGGCCAGGGCTCAGAGGGATATGGCGCTCCCCGGTTCGGTACGAGTGGCGGTGGTGGTGATCGCGGTTTCCAACAGGGCTTCAATGGCGAACCGAGCTTTGGCAGCAACTATGGGCCTGTGCAAGGCTTCTCCCGTGGTACTGGTTATGGGGGTCCTGGGTATGGCAGGGGCATGGGCACAGGCATGGGAACGAGCACAAGCACGGGCACGGGCTATAATGGTGCGATGAGTTTCGGTGTCGCGGCGGGATACGGCATGGGCGCGACGTACGGCAGTGAGGCGGCATACAGCAGTGGCGTCAGCTACGGCAGCGCGGTGCCCGGGTTCCCTGCGCGGCGAGCGTCCTATGATGAACGGGATCCGTACGGGGTGGTGGACTACTATGAAAAGTATCGTGCGCGTCCCTATGGAGGCAATTATTTTGATGACAGACAAGCTGTCCCGCTTCCCGGCCCTCCTCCTCCCCCCCCCCCTGCGTCCTCGGCCATAAGCACAGAGCGCATGCCCTCGTCTAGCCTTGACCTCTATGAGCGAAATCCCCTTGCTCCTCCTCAGGCTCCGGGTTCTTCGTACTACGGCCGTGATAGGAGCCCAATTCGAAGGCTCCCCCTCGAGGTGGAAGGATACGCGTATGATCGTGCGCATGTCGCCCCCATCTCTTCGCTTCCTCGGAGCTCTGCGTTTGACATGCCGCGGGATCCTTACGCCGACCGGGCACGCTATGCGTATTAAGCTAACACCTGTGCGCGATTCATAAGTGTGCACAACACAGACTATACAGTAAAGTGGATGTTGATACAGCTAGTGATGTTTTTTGGACGCGTGTCTAGCATTCTGTATTGAGTAGTAGTCATGCTATCATGTGAAATATTCTGTGGTCGATTTTTGTTATTGTTTAAGCTTATTCAAACGGTGCAGTCATAATCCTAGCAGAAAATCCTTGATTGCTCTAATGATTAACTGGTTGTGTTGTGATGACTCTTTTTTTTCAGGTGTCCTTCAATCATGCCTCCACAGACACAGTCATTCAGTCATCACTTTTAACCATACAGTGAATACTATGGTGCTTGAGTGTGGTGGAGCAGATTAGGTGCTTTATTCTAATAGTTGTATTACTTGTAGGTGTTATCAGAGTAGCATTTCATTAACATCTTCACATTGGTTTCAGTTTCTTGGCTTTTTTTTAATCTCCCAAGGAGATAAAACAATGCTTAGATCCATACTGAATCCTGCTCGAGTAGTTGGGACAATTCCACATTTTGAATTCTGTAAGCTTTTACATGTTATGGCACATAGGAATACTAATTAAGGAATAATAACTATAATCCTCAACTGGGTGGGGTTTAAATTCTTTTTGACGTTACATGATTTTTAATGTAAATGCGGACTAATCTACTTAAAAATGTTGTAATATGAAATCAAAATTGGAGCGAATCGATATGTAGTGTATAGAATAAATCAGCTGAAACCAGGTATATTGCAGATTTAGACCTACCTGTAGATTTTGAACCGAACGAGTAAATATCAGCTTTGATCTGAAAAGTCAGATTGAAGAGCAGTCGTAAAAAATTTTTGTGATTTTCTTTCTTTGTTGAAACTCGTTATGTGATTTCTGTTAGTATCAAAAAAAAAAAAAAAGTTTTGGTACTTGCTTAGAATTCAGTGATTTATTTTTTAATACTGTTGGTTTTGTTATTTCCATTATTCACCTCCTGTGCTTCACAATTTTTCAGCATGAATATTCATCATGAAGGCCAGCTTCTACAGCACTTCATGTAATTTCATACAAAATATAACTTTCTGTTTGACTATTGTAAATGTACTGACCCCTTTAAGAAAATTTATAGATCTGTCCCCACATAAAATTAGACCACTACAAAGTGTGTTCTGATGTTTTTAATTAAATGAACCAATTTCTTGTGTAATAAAATGATCCCAGTGGAAAGGTCATAGGCAGCAGTAGTAGTAGCAGCAGTTGCACCGGCGATAGGATTTATCCTTGTAATATTACAAGTTGTACTGCAATTTATTCCTTAATAAAGGCAATGTATGCAGACATATGTCCGTGTGTTCTGTATATGCTTATAGTTATATAAAAAAACAACAACAAACCTTTCACATTATTTTATTTAACACTACAACTGAATAAATAAAACTGAAATTGTAACAAAACAATGTATGTTCACCTAAAAGAGCCAACTTAATGATAAACATCACATTACAGATGATATATCACTATTAGTGATGTTGTAGTGTGTATCTGTACTGGTATAATTGTTACAGATGAAGCAGCGTTAAGGTAAGAGTGTACCTAACAATCTGCCAACTGAGTGTACTGTATATACACTATACCTTAACACGCACCCTGTGACACCCAAGCACAGAGTCCTGTTTGAAATAATGATAATTACCTCTACACCCACATATTTTAAATTAAATCATTAATCTTCAGTAACTGCTTTATCCTGGTCAGGATCGCAGCGTACCCGGAGTCTATCCCAGGAACACGGCGCAGGGTGGGATTTCATGCTGGATGGGAACCAGTCCATGGCTTGACACCATGCACACACAATCACACCTACAGACAACTTAGTGTAGCCAACCCACCTACCTGCATATTTTTAGGAGGAAACTGTGTGGACATGAGAAGAACATGGGACACTCTCGACCCTTTTAATGACTTTATTTCTGTTTCCTTCATTATAACTCACCTTTCATGACTACTCACTTATCATGGCTCCATTTTGTCTGCATTCTTGCTAGAAAGTATAGTATTCTGTAAATATGTAGAAGGTTAGTTTGTGGCCTGTTGTTTGTTGACAGCTTGGATGGGGTGCCAACCCATCGCTTAGCAACATTCACACACTATGTACAATTTGGAAATGCCAATCAGCCTACAACGCTTGTCTTTGGACTGGGAGGAAACCATGGGGTGAACATACAAGCTCCTCACACACAGGGTGGAGACGGGATTCAAGCCCTTAACCCTGGAGGTGCAAGGCAACGGTACTAACCACTAAACCACCATGCCAACCGTAACTATTACCTTATAAGCTAAGCTATTCTATTATTATTATGTTTTCTAATTATTCTATTTTTATTATAAGCTAAGTGTGTTTATAAAATCGTCCATCTTCCTATACCCTTTTTTGTCATTAGATATGCCAGTGATCATGATGAATTAATGAATGCATATATGTAATCAAATATGATATGCACATATCAAAGAGTTGGAAAATCTGCACTTATGACCACTGGATCAATTGTGAAGTTTAACTAATGCTCAGGTGTTGCTCTATAATAAACTGGAAAATTGTATTTATTGCAGGAAGTTTGACTGTGACATGGAGTCTGGTGGTGGCAAAATTATTTCCCCGGACCAGATCCCAATGGCTGAGCTTTTTGTTGTTGGAGTTTTTAATCCACGTGTATCAGCCATCACTACTCCTGAAATCGCCCAGTCATTCCACGTCCGAAACAGCACCCTATTCCCTACAAATGGCTGCTCAAAATTCCCTATGTGTTATAGCTTTTAGACCTGATGCACAAAATGCCAAACCTCCTCCTCCTCCAGTGCACTGTGTAGTGAACATGGCTCTCCTCCATGCGTGTTCAGCATGAGGTATTTTTGAGCTCTGGTTATTGAGCGTCGATTCATCCAATAGCGGTAAAATTAAATAAAGAATCAAGGCGGCACAACCCTACAGAATATCCATCCAATAAGATTTGGACACGTCATGATTGATACCTCTTTTGACCAATGAGAAGGCGCCTAGGTCGACCCTGAACGTTCTTTGTCCACCTTAACGACGCCATCTTGGTCAACCATATCGTGACACAGGAAGGTTGTAAAGTATTCGGTGCGGTCCAGTTTAATTTCGTGAAGACGTTAGTCTTATGATTTTATTTAAAAAAAAAATTAGTAGAAGAAAGTCGACCGAGTAGAGGAAAAATTAATACACCAGGAAATGGCAACGGGAGCAAACGCAACCCCGCTGGGGAAGCTGCACCCGAGTATCGGCGCTAAACGGGGCTTCGACTCGGGGCCCGGTGCTGGCTTAATGCCTCCGCCGGGGCCTCCGGCCTCTTTCCCGCTCCAAAACTTTCCACAGATGCCGGGTGCTGCTTTCCCAGGATTTCCCGGGGCTGCTGGTTCATTTCCAACCCCACCCATTGTCGGACCGCAGTCTCAGATCGGAGGTAAAGTATAATCTGCGTGGGATACTGTTTAAGTAGCATTAGCTAATTTTGGTGCACGCGCGCGGGGCTTCCGCTCCAGAACGTTCTAAGACTTCAGTTCGAAGGCGCGAGACACCAAGACTACTTTTCCACAAGTTTTTAAAAACCTCTTTAAAACCACATAGTCGACTATTCGTATTATTCGATAATTTACCGAGCCAAAGCCTGGTGTTTGTTCGTCGCGGCTCAGAGACTGCAGTGCAGCCCCACGCTGTAGCACCATGTTCACTTTCTGCACGTACAATTTCATAGAAATTACAGAGAGATCTTTCTTTAAAATATCCGATTGGCCAGATATTTCAGCAAGGACCCACCACTGTGCACTGTGCTTTGCTGATTCAAGGAGGAATGGTATTGTATACGCTGGTCCGAGTGAAGATTTAAAAGGTGTACGTGCAGAGTTCGCCATTTTGTAATTGCGCAATATGTAACATGTACCTTGTACCTTGACGGAAAAAAAACAGAAACTCTCAAAGAACGTGTAATGGTTTTAATGGAAACTGTAATGGTCCCTACTGGTAATTTGTTGCCTCCTGTTGGTGCCATTACTGATTCTTAAATGGTATCTAGTGGATACCCTTCAAGGACCATTAATGGTTTATCAACTGATGGTTTGTATTGGTATTTGTAGTGGAAGCCATTAGACATTCTGTGGTTTGTTTCTGTTCGTTTTTTTCCAACAGGGTGGTTATGAGCAGATGTGTCCCTGGTCCCACCATGATTTTGCAATTTTTGCAATTGCAGAAATTAACGCAAAATCAAGCAAATGCCACAATGTTTGGAGAAGCTTGCAATTTTTCGAAACTAACGCAGATTTGGACCAAGACGCGTCATCACAACGCACATTCAGCCAAAACCCTCGTCGATTCACATGCGTCGAACATGAGTACAGCTAAAAGGTTTACTCACTTACCCACAAACATCACTGCGAAAGACCGTGCAAATACAATTTCGCCGATTCAAATAGTTTTCCGCAAAAGAAAACGGAACAAAAAGCTTCAAGTTGTGTCGCAAATTTTGAAAAAAAAAATTCACAGCACAATAAAGCGTTTTTGGTCGCAACAAAACCGAACATGACAGAAATTCCATACAAACTGGTGTCCCTGTAAGTCGGCTTTGTTTTTGTGCCTATAATGTGTATTTTTCTGATCAAAGTAATCAATGTTGGACTGATCATTCCAGCCCTAGTTACTACCATTGAACATCATATCTACTTAGTTATGCTAACTGATGTACACAATTTTATTGCAGTACTCAAAGGTTATTATAGTGCTAGGTGGAAATCATCTTTACAGAGGCATGTTTATTTTTGTATGTGTTTTCTTGGTTAGACACCCATTAGCCATTTTCAGGTAAAGCATTACCGATCGCAGTCTGTCTTTCATTATGAACAATTTATCAGTGATTTTTCCATCGCTGGATTGGTTTGAGGCTGCTATATGACAAGATAATGTTTGGTAGACTATTATTAGCACAACACCAGGACTCGTGGGGCAGGGAGTTTGGCACTGGAAAAAGTGTATCACCATTACTAGGGTTTTAAACACATCTCGTTGAGAATATTCAGAAACTGATCCTGATGAAAGGCTAGATATACAAGGGTGAAGTTGTACAGCTACAACTTCAGGGGTAAAAAAAAAAAAAAGTGACCTATAAGTGTCTGCAGTAGCACACACTCGGTGGTGGTGCCTTTTCACTGATGAATGGGTTTACATACTACAGAAACTGATGGATACAGGGATACAGTCGGCATCCTGTATCTCTCTGATTCACCTGATCAAACGTAGAAGGAGTGTTGGTACAATATGCGTCTACCACCAGTCTCTCAGTCCTTTCTCTAGTTCTGATGTGTACACGTTTTGGTACGGTGCTGTTCACTGATACCTGAATACCCATCTCTGACAGATATGAGTCTGAAGAAGAGGAAAAAGAGTCGCTGGAGCAGCGAGACCCCTGATCAGAAGACCATTATCCCAGGAATGCCCACTGTCATCCCTCCCGGCCTTTCTCGTGAACAGGAGAGAGCTTATATAGGTAATTATGGTACTTGATTTCTCCTCTGAATGTCTGAGATTGATTAATCTGTCTTGTTGGTGGACACCCTGCAAAGTTTATACTCCCTCTCTACATTCCAACAGCTCCCTTTTAAGTTCATTTCTTTTCAGTACGAGAAGTTATGTGCCCATTGCTTCGTAACAATTTGCACATCATTCAGAGGACGTGGTTGTTGAACTGATTCCGCTACATATTGTTCAGACATTAATGAACATGCATGCCAAAACGCTGCTAGCGTAGTGAGATGCAGTCCAGCTCTACACGTTTGCAGTGGTGTTCTTTAATGTCTGGACATATAGAATACAGGGTCACGTTAAATCGGCCTCAAATTGTGGTAGGGATGTTTTCAAATTGCACAAACTGTGCACTGTGATTGAGTTGTTTGTAATATTGTCCCAGTAATATTACCCACAGTCTCTCTGATGTTGTGAGTTGTCTGGCTGTAGGATATCATTGCTGCTCATGTTAACCATGGAAAAGGTTTTAACTGGAATCTGATTGGCTGCAGAGCAGGCAAAGCGGGGCTAACATGAATTGCAGTCATCTTCATCACCTGTGTGTGTGTGTTTGTGTGTTTGTGCGCTGTGTAATCAGTGTGGTGTCTCCATTTCTGTCAGTTGTATTCCAAACTGCATGTGACTAATCTTATACTCTGTCCCTTCACAAATATTTCCTCAGTCCATTCCACCTAGGTCTGTTAAATTGCATGGGTTTTGCAGCGCAAACCTCTCTGGGCAGGTTAAATCATAATGGCCTAATTATTATTCCAGGTTAACTTTGGTCAGTTTGATGATTTGTTTTACAAACATTGCTGGAAACAATCTAAAATCCAATATGTGAAGCTATAACTATGCAAATGCGTTTAGTTAGATAAATGCATTGAGTTGGATAGATCTTGTTCCTGGTAAGTCACCACTAACGTGGGCCTGTTGATAATGGTACGAGTTAATGACAAGGAATAAAATATGATAGTCGATCCCTCCCAAAGCCCACTTGTATTCCAGGGTGTTAGAAATTGTTCAGATATCTTCACTTGTTTGTTATTTTTGGCACCCGTATTTCTCGTTGTAGTCGAAACACATCATGTACGCTGTATGCAAAACAGAACTTTCCGTTTCTGCGGGCTTGTAGGTTAGCACATGCGCTCTGTCAGTCATCGTCAATTTCCATTAATGACATCAGCAATGTTCACACAGCCTGAGACTTTATCCTCAGCCGAACTTTCTCCCTGTGCTTTTATTTATTTATTTTCTTCTTCTTCTTCTCGGTGACCACGCAAATCTGGTGCGTTCACAATAAAACAGTGAAATGTAAGTGTTGTGATGCAGCATGGATCACTAAACTTCTAGGAATGATTACTTGTCAGTTTTCAGAGAAACTACACTTTCCTCTGGCAGACTTCCTTTTTGTGGCACCACTCGTTGTTCAGAATAACCTGAAATCAATGATTTTAAGCAGCAACAAAGGAAAGTTGTGTGAAACTATAGTAAAGGTGTGTAAATAAGAGTGTGGTGGCATTCAGTGGAAGCCTGCCTCAGTGAACGTTTTCTCATTAAATGTTTTGTGAAATGATTGTGAAATTAAATTGAAACCCTTCCCGCTTTATGTAAATTTTAACTGTCCGTTTTTTTCTTCAGTTGTGTTTAACAAATGTATATACTGCTTCTGCTGCGTGTCTAAGAAACGTTGCTTTCATTACAGGCTCCCTAGGAGCATAGGAGTTATGATTCCTAGTCCAAAGCTGTATGTCTGCTCTTTCCAGATATTAGGAAGGGTTTCAGAATGTTCTATAGCACTGAAAGTCTTATGCATCATATTAATCATATTGTTTCTTTTTACGACTTATTATCAGACTGTGCCACTGAGAAATGAAATGCTCTCTTTGTTTTGGGTGTTTTTTTCTGCTAACCACATTTTTCTCCATCCTTGTTTTTTGTTTTCTTTCCTAACCTGATTTCTTCCAGTCCAACTGCAGATCGAAGACCTGACTCGTAAACTGCGTACAGGAGACCTGGGAATCCCTGTTAATCCTGAGGACAGGTCGGAATAACCATTTAAACCCAACAACAGTAACACCTTCTTTACCTCTTTTTATCTGTCGTCAATTATGAAGCCAAATCTTAAAAGAAAATGGCTCTGTTTTATACAAACTATACATATAAGGAAATAATTCAGTCGTGTCTTTAGAAATGTAGCCATGGTAGTGTTTAAGCAGGTTCTAAATTTGGTAATCATCCAGGTATTATGTTAGGGGATATCATGTCTTTGCTTCTCCTGTATTTATTTATTTATTTATTTATTTATTTATTTATTTGTTTAAGTTAACATGTAGCACTTTAAGAACATTATACTGCTTGGCACTTTTATTATCAATGTATATGTGGTCAAAGTAGTCCCCCACCCCCCACCCCCCACCCCCCCTCAGTTAACCATTTTATCTGGACAGGCAAAGGCATGATGAACGCTTGGCACTTAAGGGTAATTCTGCCCAAAAATCATTTTTGTATTTGTCAGTCTGTGACCTGCTGAGAAAATGGCATTTGACCAGATGAACACCTTCCAGTATATAGAATTATTTTACTTAATTTTTTTCAACCACCAGACATGTTTAATTAGAAAACACAGAAGTAATATTTCTCTATACTGGAAAGCAGTATCATATTAAATTGTCAGCAAGGCAAATATGAAAATGCTGGAGATGTTTTGCTGGCATTCACCTTTAAGCTAAGCGAATAATATTAAAGTAAAGGAAGCATTTCACATTTTGGCATCACAAGTGAACTAAATTCTTTAGATTATCCTTTCTACAGTCATTCACTCTTTCACATTAGAACTAGAATCTTGGCTCGTTTTAATACAAATGGCTTAAATCCCATCAAATGTGTGGGTTTTTTTCTTTCTTTCTTTAATTCTACTTTAAGCCCTGCCCTTAGTAGTTTAGTTCAAGTGAGTACAAATAAATATTTAATTGTATATTATCCTTAAAGTGCACCTATTATGGTTTTGAAATGTGCCTCATTTTGTTTCATACAATAGGTTTACATGCATCCAAGGTCAAAACGCACTTTAATTTTCTCATAATTTACACTGCTTCCCCCCCACCTGTCACAAGCAACTCTTTCAATGATCCGTTCTAAAGGATTCACTCTGAACTCCTCCTTTCAGAGTGCATACCATGCTCTGATTGGTCAGATGTGCCAGTCTTTTGTGATTGGTCTACCGCTTACAAATGCGTGTTGGGAAGGAAACACCCACTACCCTATCAGAGTTTCATCACCGTAATGTCGTTTTTACCTTATCAATTTGAGCCCGTGTCCGATAATGATATGTTGGAAGATCAACCCGAACCACCATTGCAAGCATGACGAGAACAGGACTTTTCTCGGTGGTAAGTTTATATGTAGCTTGGCAATAACGTGAGTTAGCTGGTTAGCAGAGGCCTACCGCTGTGCACTGGCTGTACACATATACAACACAAAACTACGCATTTGGAACACTCGGTAGAAAATATATACATAATTTATTTATCCAGTTTGCAGGTTGTGATCCAGAGGTGCAAGACGGTCCAAATAAAGTGTGTACAGCCCCTCTTTAATAATCATTTCGCAAATCCAGCCTTGAGTTAAGCTAGATTTGAGAAGCAGTCGTCCATGAAATGACGGGAACACAAAGATCGGAGTTGAACTGCTGTGGTAACATTTTAAAATGCATTCTAACCACTGACGCTTTATATCCTCATCCTTTGCGAGTCGATGCAACGTGGTCTTGCTTTTGCAGCGCGGAAAACATCGTCTTCTAGATACGAACCTAACTCTTTTAGGATGCAACCTCAACTGTGGTGTTTGAGGGCGGGTCAAAGTACATGATGTTCGCGAGCAGCCAGTGAAGACCAGAGGCAGAGTTTTTTTTTTGTTTTGTTTTTTTGTTACAAGCCTACGTATGTTAGTACAGAAAGTAAGTCTGGAATTACTGACGACTCCTTTCGGCCGTTTCAGAATTAGTTCCTTCTTCTGGGAGTCAATAACTCCATTTGTCGTGCGATTTTTGAGACTTTGCAGACTTTTTTTTTTCCTCTTCTTTTTACATTCACTAAGAGCAGTATAACTCACTACATGAAAGGTAATATCTGAAAAAGCATAATTGGTGCACGTTAACCACTTGCTGTTTAAAATGTTTATCGGGTTGTTTTTAGTTTTAGATATCTGTATATTTTGCATGCTTCCTTTACTTTAAATAATACAGGGAGAGTAACGTTATTCCAGATTTGAGGTATATTCAGATATCATTAGCAAGAATTTCTATTTTCTTTTCTAGAGTACAGTAGATTTCTACATTTCTATAGGGCAGTAGAATTATTTTTTAATTAAATTCCAATGTTTAATCATAGATGTACTATTTGTACTAGATGATGTGACAGTTTACTGTATTGCTTTTCATGCACAGAATTTGAGCTTAAAATTTGTCTTAATGGAGCACTTAATGTTGGTGGTGGGTGTCTTATATAATGTGCTTCATCAAATGTTTAAAAAAAAAAATCATTAAGGTTTTGGCTGATTCCCACCAGACGAATGGGGTATATATTTGTAATCTTTGATCCATTTAAAAAAAATTTTTTTAAAATGTTTGTCATGTATACATAGTGCAGTTGTATGCATGAAGTTATAGAGATTTGTCGTGTAACTGCTCTAAAGAATAGCTGAAAGAACTGGGTTGTATGAATGTGTGAATAAGAAGAAAATCAGTTGTAGGTGTATGTTTTCCCTTTTTAGTCATTGGTTTGAACGTGTAGTTGAACATTTTAAAATACATATTCATTTTCTGTATTTCAGATTAAGCTCTGCTAAGACAGCCCCTACTAAAATCCGTAGTTTAGTTTTACTGATTTTAAACACTCTCCTCTTCAGTTTTGAATTGCTGACTCTTGTGAAGGTCACTAATGATTTTCCATAAAGGGGATTACACCACGTTGTCCAGGAATTTTCGCAGTATGCCAGATTTCCACCCTGGAAGACCTCTCTTGGAGAACACTGTCCTTCCTGGTGTAACCATAACCCTAATGACAATGATGGCTTGCACATAGTTTGCATAAGCCTTTAATTTTAAAGCTGGAATTTTAATGTTGCTCAAGCACGAGTCTCTCTTTGCTAGCCAGCTATCTCTTCCTGCCATAATCTCTCCAGCATGAACCTAATCCGAAGTTTCCACAGCACGGCCAAAAACAAGGTATGTTTGAGAAGATCCAGGATTTTAGGATCACACCCCCCACTTCCACCACGCCAAAAAAAAAAAAAAATGTTGAGGGTCTTTCAGGTTGCCAGCGCTGGAGTTTGCAAGCCAAATGCGAGAGACTTGAATCTTGGGGGTATTTTTTGTTGATTCACTTTTCTTTTTGCGCTGTCTCTCATGAACCTATTAACGTCGTCTCTCTTTTTTTTTTTGAGACCTCTCTCAAAGGTTTATTGTCTAATCATAATCCATTTTCTCTAACCCAAATTCCCCTCTCGTAACCTTTTTCAAGCACAGAGCTTCATAACGCAGCATAACAGGTTTTCAGCAGCATCCAAGGGTAAGGTAACGATTGCAGCCGAAGCTAGAATGCTCTTCTCAGGAGTGTGAAGTCTACTACACTCATCCAAAGACTTCTCATGCCAGAGCGTCGCCTGCTCCAGTGTGAAGGGGTAGTTCAGTTTCCACAGAGAGACACTGATCCCGAATTGTGTTGGTTGCCCCGTTTGTCCAAAGTGGACATTGATTTCATTTTTTTTTGCCCCTGTTATAGATACAGTAGATAAAATACCTGTTTTGATGTTTGGGTATCCCAACCAGGCTTCATATGCTGCCATCTCTAAAATTGAGAGCATCCTTTATTTCTAATCCTCCTCAATGGTTTTTAAAAAAAAAAAGAAAAAAAAAAAAGAAAAAGAGGTTTTCCCCTTCTCTCTGCCAAACTTTTCCCTATCACTATGCCCTGGTGTGATATGATTCTGGGGCATCCTGTGCACTTCTAAAGTGACCATAAAAAAAACAGCTGAAGATAAATTAGGGTTTTGTTAGGTTTAGGGAAGTGAGTGTTGTTTGCCGTTCCTTTAAAGAATTTTGTTTTTTTAAATTGTGGGTACATTTTTCTGTCTGTGTATTCTCGATTTCCCCAACAGGTCCCCTTCTCCCGAGCCAATCTATAACAGCGAGGGGAAGAGGTTGAACACGCGTGAGTACCGCACCAGAAAAAAACTGGAAGAGGAGAGGCATTCACTCATCACTGAGATGGTTGGGCTGAACCCTGAGTTTAAGCCACCTGCTGACTATAAGTAAGCGTTTCTGACCTCTCAGTTGGTGGTCAAGTTTGATTGTATTATCTTTTGAGCTATTGTCTATTAACCATTACTAATGTTTCAGGCCTCCAGCCACCAGAGTCAGTGATAAAGTGATGATCCCACAGGACGAGTATCCAGAAATCAACTTTGTTGGACTTCTCATTGGGCCACGGTATGTGCCCTCCATACATCACTGGACACTGCTAATGCAGTGAGGGTGTCCAAGACTAAAATTGACCATTGAACCTTGGTCTAGATGAACACTTTGAATTAAGTTAAACAAAACCAAAGGTCTCTGGGTACGTGCAGAGTTAACTTGACTGCCTTTGCATTCCTCCTCTATGGTACACAGTGGCAACACGCTGAAGAACATTGAGAAAGAGTGCTGTGCTAAGATCATGATCCGTGGGAAGGGTTCTGTTAAGGAGGGCAAAGTGGGCCGTAAGGATGGACAGATGCTCCCAGGAGAGGACGAGCCTCTACACGCCTTGGTCACTGCCAACACCATGGAGAACGTCAAGAAGGCCGTAGAGCAGGTCAGTTAGGACTGTAGGACACAATGTCTTTTATAGGCCACCCTACAGTGACATTATTTTTCAATTGTTTGTGAAGCTCGTGGCTGAATTTGCTTTTTGGGTTCTCTCTAGATCCGTAATATCCTGAAGCAGGGTATTGAGACCCCAGAGGATCAGAATGACTTGAGGAAGATGCAGCTGAGGGAGCTGGCTCGACTCAATGGCACTCTGAGAGAGGACGATAACAGGTAACGGTCCTCAAGCTTAATACACCCTAGCCCTAGGTCTACAAGCAAAGTATCATACTCTTGAAAGACAAATCTTATAGTAGAACGAATCTAAATTTTCCCATATGCAATTACAAACCTGTTTATCGGCCTGCTTTGAAATGATTTGACTGTTGAGCATAAGCACAGCCCCTTCTGTGTTTCCTTTTAAAGTTGATCTTCCAAAAACTGTTACAGTCTGAAAGATAGATAGAAGAGTGGATGTTTTCTGAATCGACAGGCAACATGAGTGCAAAAAATGAAGGTTTGGGGTCTGCAACATCCAACCAGCCAGTTCCCTTCCTGTTTAAAAGAGTCGGTCAGAGTCTTGCCTCAGCAGATATTTTGACAGCTACTAGAGTGAGAACTTCAGATGTTCTAAACTGATTTAAAAGGAAATTTGGATTATTGGATGCTTGAACATGTTGAATGTCTTTATTTTCCTGTGGAAATTGTCGGTTACTTCCTTCATTTTTTTTTCTTCTTCTTCTTTCCTTTCTCCCCTTAATTTTTTTTACTGATTGCATTGCAATGTTCAGTACAGATGGAGAATGAGCAGAGGGAAAAAAAATAAGACCTTGATAAACATTTTTTTATAGCAGTAATTTGCTGTAAAACATGTCTTACAGGCATATGAATAGCATTCCAACCTGTTTATGAAATTAACCAAATAATCTGTCTACTAGCACTTTATCCTAACCTTGTTTCCTTCTTCAGGATTCTGCGCCCTTGGCAAAATTCTGAGCCTCGTAGCATTACCAACACTACCCTGTGCACGAAGTGCGGAGGAGCTGGACATATCGCCTCTGACTGCAAGTTTACTAGGTAACAGGCCAGACCTGTGCTTGAATCCCTATTGAAGTGTTTGTTTGCTATATTGCAGTAGTGTGTTCAATTTTGAGAACATCATGTATTCAACCTTGAATCTCATCCCATTGTAGTACTTATACCCAGAGGCAAGGTGATCCACCCCAGTCAGCCCAGGATAAGGCCCGTATGGATAAAGAGTATCTGTCTCTAATGGCCGAACTGGGAGAGGCTCCGGTTCCCGCACCCGGTGGTGGACACAACAACCCATCCAGTGGCCCCCGAGGAACTGGACCTAACAGCAACCAGCCACCTCCAGTGAGTACACCAGGGTTGTTCTGCTCTGTTTCTCCTCCTTTATCTGGATCACAGGTGTTGGATAAGTGTGGATCTGAGCTCTAAAGGACAGTAAATCTATAATAGCAGAAGTGCACACCCACAATTTAAAATTTTGTATGATTTGGTCATTTCTGGTATGACCTGCAAACACCCATCTACCCCACTCATTCCGTATTCCTCCTTACACTCTCCTATTTCTTGTCTAGAACCGTCCTCCCTGGATGAACTCTGGCCATTCAGACAACAGGAACTTCCATGGCATGCATGGCGGTCCAGGTGGTCATGGAGGTCCCCACAATTTCCCTCCACCCATGCCCAACATGGGTGGACCACCCATGCCTCCCAACCCTAATGGCATGCCCCCACCATGGATGCAACCTCCCCCTCCACCCATGGGCCAGGGCCCTTCTCCTCATGGACACCCGATGGGTGAGTTGCAAATCAGTTAAAATACAAACCCTGTAAATGAATGCAGAAAGCAAATTTGTCATTGAACCATACATGGATGGCATTGGAGAATACAAGGCACAAGGTAGTATTTATGAAATGTGGAAGTATTGATTCAAACTTCTAAAATTCTTTTTTCACTTTTATAGGTTTGTTGCCTCCTCCTATGGGCATGATGCCACCGCCCCCACCGCCACCAAACAACCAACCTCCCCCACCCCCATCCGGACCTCTGCCACCTTGGCAACAGCAGGCCCCACCCCCTCCACCTACCAGCAGCATGGCAACTAGTGCCCCGCTGCCATGGCAGCAGAGTAAGTACACACCATAGGCAATGTATTTTATACTAGAGTGTATGGCACTCGATCAACTCAACGCAAGACTCAATTTTTGAGTGTTCAATTGTGTTTGTGTTTTTTTTTTGTCTTTTGTTACAGATACCACTACCACTTCTACCCCAGCTACGGGTAACCTGCCTCCATGGCAGCAACCCCAGCCAGCAGCAAGCTCTGCTGCCCAGCCCCCTCCTCCTATGGGAAACCCCTCCATGGTGCCCCCTCCTCCTGGAGTTCAGCCCCCACTGCCCCCTGGTGCCCCTCCTCCTCCCCCTCCACCACCACCAGGCTCAGCAGGCATGATGTATGCACCCCCTCCACCTCCACCACCCATGGACCCCAACTTTGTTACCATGATGGGAATCCCAGGAATGCCTCCATTTGGGATGCCACCTGCCCCACCTCCCCCACCACCCCAAAATTAAATACCCCCACATCAACCACATACTAAAAGCTGGAGGACAACATGACTTGGTTCTACTTGATTGTTAATACAAGGGGGGGGGGGGGGGGGGGGGGGGGGTAAGGCTGGCATAGTTGACATGTACATTTGCTTAACTTAATTTGTTTCTGATTTTAAAATTGTAGTGTTTGCTCAATTGGTAGATTATTTTTGTTTTTTGATGTGAAGGGAATGGTATGTGTGTTTGCAGGGCTTTTGTTTCATTGGTTGGCCCAAATTTCAGTGCTAAGTGACATTCCAGACCATAGTAATTGAACAGTTATGTTAAGCATCCAATTTTTTTTTCATGCATTACAAAATCAGATAGTTTCCTCTGTAAT
Source organism: Ictalurus punctatus (assembly GCF_001660625.3). Taxonomy (NCBI): domain Eukaryota; kingdom Metazoa; phylum Chordata; class Actinopteri; order Siluriformes; family Ictaluridae; genus Ictalurus; species Ictalurus punctatus. The sequence continues at coordinate 23,186,839 of NC_030422.2, forward strand.
GAATCCAAAAACATTTGGCATCCAAAAGCTTTCTTTTGTTAATTCATATGTAAAGGAAAAAAAAAGATTGTTGTTTTGAATATTTTTGTAATTATAACTTCAGTTAAATAAAAGTTGAAATGGCTTCACATTTACATAGTAACAGAAACAGGTGGGCAGATTCTTCACGTATGTTGTGCTTTTGCAGTTCCAGGTTTGGTTGTTTATTAGTTTTAGGATTTATTTTAGAATGTCTGTGCATAAAAGACTTGAAGCTACTTCACTCGATTGATGTTAAACAGGAGTTTAACTACATTTGTATTCCTGACTGCTTCTGCAAGAAAACCGTCCCACTCTTGTGCCCCACTTTTCTCACTGTAGTGTCTTTTCGTGAGCTCAACTCAAACAAGTTGAAAGTCTGAGGATTTTGCCTCAAGAAAAGGAATGATTAAGATGCGATGAAATAAACCATTGTATAGGTCTTTTTGCTGGAAATTGCACCTTCACAATGAGTTCCTCCTGCAAAATCATGGAATTGAAACAGTGATTTAAGATGTGTGAACCTTGTCCATTGGGTTTCTTTGAGGTCTTCTGATAGTTGTCTAAATTTGTTTTTGGTCTCCCCCCCCCCCCCAGGGCCCCCCCCACCAGGATTGTTTTTTTTTGCTTTGTTTGTGCAGCTTTCCAGTCCTAAAGTGTGCAACTATTTTTATTGTATGTACAGTACAAAATGGACAAAGTGAATATATGTTAAGTTCCTGTACTCTTAAAATAAAGGGGATTCTACATTTCTATTAAAATAACACCATGGTGATCTCTCTTTTTTAAGGTTGAGGTACAATACGAATAACCTGAAAACATAAAACCAATGAAAAGTGTCATTCCGGTAATCTTCAGTGTCCTGCTTTTTGCCGTGGATCTCAACAGGAATGTGCCTATTATGGTAGTGCTGCTATATAAAGCTCTCCTGTAGCCCATGTGCTCAGACATGTTTACAAAACTGTTTAAACCTCTGTGCTGATGACTTTTTTAAAAAAAATTTTGTATATATTTTTTTTTATTTATTTATTTTATTCTGATGGTGGTGTTTAATAAAGAGTGTCCAGTCTCAGTGGTTTGTAGGGGTTAGTTTTCTGCCACAGGAGAGGCTTCAGTGCAGAAACTGCTTTTTCCAGCTTTTCGGTAACATGAAACAAATATTTCTTAATGTCTTCTTAATTTCAGGACGGAAAAATTTAAGGGGCTGAGAGAACGACTATTTACAGCCATTATAACTGTTCTAGAGCATTAGATAAACTGTTACAAAGTATGAAAAGTTGTTCATTAAAACTTCATTTGTTAGCAAACTGCTGTAGTATAAGAGGAATAAAACACATCAGCATGTGCTGTTAGGAGCATAATCCACTTTAGGGTAGTAATAGAAACTTCCAAACTTTAAAGTGTTATGACTTTTAAACGATTGATTAAAAGTGAAATTTCTTGAAAGTTTGAGCAGTTTAATATCTTTCTGTTCCTGTAAAAACTGCAGTCACTTCATTCACATCGTTTATTTATTTATTATGGTAGTTTCAGTTCTTATTGATGCTTTCTGCCAGGGTTGGCAGGTTGATTCCTGTTTCTAGGACAATCATTGATAAAAACCAACCTCAGTTCACTATGAACCACCCCCAAGCTATAAATAATCATCAGAACCAGTTTTGTTAATGAGTCTTTATTGATCACATACAGTACAGTGAAATTCTCTTCAGATACCCCAGCATGTCAGGAAGCTGGGGTTAGAACACAGGGTCAGCCATGATACAGCACACCTATGGCAGTGCTGGGGCTTGAACCCCCTGACCTTCCAATCAGTAACCCAGAGCCTTAACCACCACCACTGCCCCAGTATTGGCCAAGCTTGTACATACCATTAATTTTTCGCTGGTTTGCAGTGACACACTGTATACCCTAAATATGACAAAGTGACAAAGTGCTTAATACAATGGACATACTTTACAACTAACACTCTGTAGGGCCTATATATACATCACAGCATGAGGTAGGTGCAATAGACAGTAATCAGTGACAGTTTTTTGTGCCCAAGTGTTTAAGCAGTGCACAGAGATAAAGAATATACAGTATTCCCAGGGGTGGGAACCTGTTATCTAAATTATTGCTTGATCAGTAATTATTCTGTGGTGATCACCTCTGAGGAATGTATCTGGGAGGCTGAGAAACTGCCCATAGCACCGAACAGGCTACAGTTAATTATTATTCACCTATAAAATGGTCATATATGGTCGGATTACTAGATAACAATACCACCAAGTGAAAATACTAGCACAAGGTCAGCTGGACGGGGAAGTCTCACTATCTGGCAACTTGCCTGGCAACAGCACGCTCCATACAGTGCACTAACCTAACGGACCTGAGTGTGTGCACGCCTGTACAGCGTAGTGATGAAAATTCCGGCTCTTTTCAGAGAGTCGGATCATTTGACTCGGTTCACCAATAAGAGCCGACTCTTTCATTTCTCAAACGGTTCACTGCCGGGTTTTTCCCCCCTCTCTAAAACGTTTGGGATATTTTGACCAGTGATTGATTGTCTTTGCATAACTATTATTGCAGTTGTTTGCTAAAATATTACTCTATATTGTAAATAACAGAATAATGTCACTATGCATTGCATTTCATAAAATCTATGTAAATAATTGTCAAATCTAAAAGGTACATCCGATTGGCCACCCCGGGTACCACCCCAACATTTTATTCACTACTGGCAGTTGCTGATGCTGATTGACATCGTTTGTTTAAAGAAGAGGGTTTTTTATTTTTATTTTATGTTCACAGGCAGCATGTGCAGTTTTCAAATCACGGAGGACCCGAGGATGAGAGAATATGGTTGCACGATACTGTAGAATAAAAAAACATCATATTTGAAGTAATGTAAACTCAGCAGTTCATGTAACAGACACACACTACTGTATCTCATCTCCTTAGTGCTTAAGCTTTATTTTCTGAAAATATTTTGGACAACACTTATAGACACAGACAGGGTGACCCAATTCTTTCCACCATATGAGTACTCTGTGTGTGTGTGTGTGTGTGTGTGTGTGTGTGTGTGTGTGTTATTACTATCAATACCAGAAATGTTTGGTCCCCAAGTGGAAAACAGCTTATAAAACATACATACTACATTTTTTAAATGTAAAAATGCATTTTTGTGATGTTTAGGTGATGGATAAGTTTAGAGGGATAGAAAATACAGTTTGTACAGTATAAAAATCATTATGGAAATTCCCCATAAAATGTGGAATCCCAACATTGTGTGTGTGTGTGTGTGTGTGTGTGTGTGTGTGTGTGTGTGTGCGTGTGTGTGTGCCCCCGAAAGTAGCAGTGGCCACCCGCTGGCCACCCCATGTATAAAACTCTAGTTCCCACTGGCCCACCCCCATGACACATCGCTATTCGGCGCTACCGCAGCAGCTGAGAGGGAGAGAGAGAGAGAGAGAGAGAGAGAGAGAGAGAGAGAGAGAGTTAAAACGTCGCGTCCTTGCAGCTCACCGTCATCTCTGAAATAAAGCCTCTCATCTTGTCACCATGTCCAAGCCTCTGACCGACCAGGACAGGAGGAAACAGATCTCGGTGCGCGGTCTTGCCGGGGTGGAAAACGTCGCCGACCTTAAGACCAACTTCAACCGGCACCTGCATTTCACCCTGGTGAAGGACCGCAATGTGGCCACGAAACGGGATTACTACCTGGCGCTGGCCAACACCGTGCGGGACCACCTAGTGGGCAGATGGATCAGGACACAGCAGCACTACTACGAGACCGATCCGAAAGTAAGCACGAATTGCCAGTTCCTGCATTCACATAGCGGCTCGGTCCCAATCCGCGCACTAACATACTAAGTAGTGCGGGCTGAGAGATCGCCATGGTGACGCACAGTCTGTTTCCACTGCTGCGTTCTGTTTCAGACGGATACTATGCAGTAGGTTAGTGTGCAGGTCAGCACGTAGCCATTTTGCGCAGTGTGTCTGCGCGCGCGGGCGTTTATATCTTAGTGGGGACCGAATATCCAAACAAACACAGAGGTATCTGACAGTTTTGACCTTGTCGAGGACATTTGGCCCAGCAAAAAAAAAAAAAAAACAATGCTGTATTAAATAGATTAAATAGCCAAAGGTTTCTTTTTGGTTAGTGAGGTTAAGATTAGTGTTAGATTTAGGTGTCAACCTAGCATTAATTAATCATAGTATTAATGGAATGTCCTTACAAGGATAGTAAGCTTTTGAGTGTGTGTGTGTGTGTGTGCTTCGGTGTTGGGGTATTTAAAATGTCGAGAACTGCCTAACAATGATATAACCTGCATTTTTTACCCTTCTGTGTGAACTTCCTTTGAATCTGTTTTCGCTGTGTTGCCAGATTGTGTTTTCCTGCTCCACAGAAAATATACACTTCCAAATCCAAACTCGATTAAAATTGACATTTTTTGAAAATTCTTATTATTTCTATATTTATTATTTACGTATAGGAACATGATCTATTTGGGAGAGGTACATTCTATTTTTATATGGAATTGTTTATAGCTAATTGTTTATAGCTATTGTAAGGGATGGATATGATAATCTGGCAGTCCTGATGCATTCAGCCTGTTACATAAGTACAATGTGAGGATTGATGTTTGTACTTTTCGGCTGCAGACTGAAAGGCGGAGGGAAAGCAAGCTGATTTATCAGCTGTGCTGTGTGGCTATAAAGCACAGAGCAGCTCACTGTCACTTAAAACATCAAATTATGTTCTGCAAATGTAGCTAAATTAATATAATGGCATCACCTTTAGGAAAAAAAAATCCTGAAGTGTCTGTGTTGTAATGTTGTTCTCTGTGGTGTGTGTGTGTGTCTGTGTGTGAGTGGAATGAATGGCTGGCCTCTTCACAAAGACAGACCTTTTCAGAAACTCACCAATGCAGTTATTTATACACAAGCACAAATGCCAGGTCACACACACACACACACACACACAGTTGTTCTCCCTACTTCATTCCTTACAGTGACACACCATAAGTGTAATCTGAGGTGATACAGAGCGAGAGAGAGAGAACCCTTGCTGACAGATTGTAGTGAAGGACTGAAGAGCACACAGACTCAGCTGATGGGCCTCTGCACTCATCACACACATTAACCCTCGCTGGTCTGATCATGTGTGTATGAACATAGATTAGCAACTTAAGTGATTTGAAAGCTGTGTGAGTTACACAAATAAAATTTTATTGTAATTATGATTGTATTGATTTGTGATCAAATACACCGTCTCACCCATACCCCCCCCCCCCCCCCAACCCCGTCTGCAGCGGGTGTACTACCTTTCTCTGGAGTTCTACATGGGGCGCACCCTGCAGAACACCATGGTCAATTTGGCCCTTGAGGGCGCCTGCGATGAGGCCACTTACCAGGTGAGATGCGCAATAAAAACTAGTGGCGAATAAAGCTATTTTTGCTACTAGGAGAACAGAACAGAACTGTGATGCAGCCTTCACCAAATGACACATAGTGGGAGTACCCTTTAGAAAATGAGAAATGTGCAAATAACAACAAGTGCCTTTCAGGATAGGTGGTATCTTTCATGTACTTGATTAAACGTCTCTAAATCTATCCTCTCTGTAGTTGGGACTGGATATGGAGGAGCTGCAGGACATTGAGGAGGACGCAGGCTTGGGCAATGGAGGCCTGGGCCGTCTGGCAGGTCAGATTCAATATGACTCAGTTTGTTATTAAACTGCATGTAAGAGTTTTGTCATTCATTCTAGAAAAAAAATTCTTCTTCCTGTATATCCTCCATAGCCTGCTTCCTCGACTCGATGGCGTCTCTGGGCTTGGCAGCTTATGGTTATGGAATCCGTTACGAGTTTGGCATTTTCAACCAGAAAATTGTCAATGGTTGGCAGGTCAGTGTGTTTGTGTGTGTGTGAGAGAGAGCGAGCACAGCAGCAATGTACTGTCTAAAGCTATTAGACCTCATATTTAGTAGTTCCACAGCAGTGCCTTTGACTGATGTCTGACAGGTCGAGGAGGCAGATGATTGGCTGCGATATGGTAACCCGTGGGAGAAGGCCCGTCCCGAGTACATGCGCCCTGTGCACTTTTACGGCCGAGTGGAGCACCATCCTGATGGAGTCAAATGGGTAGACACACAGGTATGAACATAATCAACACCAACGTAGAGTCCTGTTCTGATCATGAAATATTATGTTTCGCAAAAAGTGACTGACAATGAACCAGCTTGTTAGAAAGAACACAAACATTTAAAGGAGCGGTGTGTAATTTTTAGAGCTCCCTGCTACTTTTGAGATGAACTTCAAATGCAGTGAAAACAGCTACGATCCTACCCCTTCCGCACAACTGACTCCATACCCTTCTGTTATATTTACATATGCATCATGAGTTGCTTTTTAATGAAAAAGGTGATCTCTGTTATAGATGAAGAGGAGCTTATTTCTGGGCTGGAAAAAATGTAAAAACAAGCCTTTAATGGTGAAACTCGTTAAATCTTGGTTCATAGTCTTTAAAATATATCTTTAGAATGTTATTATTATTATTATTATTGTTATTGGTGAAGAAACACTTTTAAACATCACAAACACGTCTCCTTTAAGCTAACATGTTTAGGGATGATGGTTAGGTGATAAACAAAATGAATGTCAATAATTCCAAGGAATTTACTAAATTATTTTAGGACAAGGTAAAAAATGTTTACATTTTCTAAACTATGTTTTCAAAACCTGTACATGTAGGTTGAGCTCTAATTTAATTTAATACAGCTAGCTTTGATATTAAGATGCTAATAAAGCCCTTGAGGGTTTCAGATTTGAGTAGCTCTGAAATAATATGTAGCAATAGTTTATCTAATTCCAGCATTGTGGCATATGCATGATGACCATCTGACAGAAGTTAGGACTGATCAGACCGCCCCTTTTAAACGCGTGTTACGCAAAGACGATAATGTAGGCCATAATGTGTAATGACATATGAATACATTACATTCATAGCATGTTATAACACATTAATATTGCATCTTATACATGTACATAATTATATATATATATATATATATGTTAAAAAAGTTACAGTTTATAACAACGTTCATATCGGATTTCAGAGTTCGTAACGTTAATGCATTATAAGCAGTGTTTATTACCAACAACAAAGAAATTCAGCTCTAGTTTTCTTAGTGCATTATGTTTAATTGTAGATGAGTTATTAAAGAACAAAAGGTGACGTGTTAATGTGCACACTACTTCAAATGCTCCATGTTAACTCATAATGCATAACAAAGATAACTACAAAGTGTAATGAATTTTCATAGTTAATTTATAAATAACAGTGCGCATAACGGCTTATGAATGCACTATAACATTATTCATGAACTTGTTCATCGTTTATTATAGGTATGACCTTCATGGACAGGGTTGCCAGTAATTCTTTAGTTCCGGTCCCTCTATTCACTAATTGTAAAGTACTTTGAAATGCCATAGTCATTGTCTCGCCTTTATTAGCATGAGCTGGTGTTTGATGGGGAAAAAAGCTGTTTTTAAAGCATGGCCGGTTTGTTTGAACAGGTGGTTCTGGCCCTGCCATATGACACTCCAGTCCCTGGATACAGAAACAATGTTGTTAACACTATGAGACTGTGGTCAGCCAAAGCCCCCTGTGAATTTAACCTCAAGGACTGTGAGTACTTCATCACAAATCACTGAATATACTGTCCATTTGTTGTCGATGTCTTTTAAATATCAACACTAATATTAGACATTTTTATTCATTTGTAGAGACTACTCTACTCAGACTATTCTTACACGTGATGTACATAGTAGAAATAATTTGGATCCTAAATGCTTGTGGGAAAATCAGGAATCTGAAAATCACGTTTGTTACACACTAATACACACTGTGTTTAACAGTTAATGTTGGGGGCTACATCCAAGCTGTTCTGGACAGAAATCTGGCTGAGAATATTTCCCGCGTGCTCTACCCCAATGACAATGTGAGTATAATTTTATATTAATAATTCAGCTGATCAACAGGAAAATAGCCACACTATGAAGTAGTACGCTATTTTCACTGCAGTTGAATTGAATTGTTAGTAAATGACACCTCTGCATTTGTTAAATGTGTGTCTGTGTGTGTGTGTGTGTGTGTGTGTGGGCCAGTTCTTTGAGGGGAAGGAGCTCCGTCTCAAACAGGAGTACTTTGTGGTGGCTGCTACTCTTCAGGACATCATCCGCCGTTTCAAGGCCTCTAAGTTCGGCTCGACAGAGGTGGTGCGCACAGACCTGAACAAGTTACCTGAGAAGGTGAGAACCGGAATTCTCCAAATAGATCAATTACATTACCAGAGACCAAAAAAATGTTGTTCTGGATGTTTTTTTTCCGGGGGGGGGGGGGGGGGGGGGGAGGCATTGAATGTGATCAGCATTGAATTTATTTGTGATGTCACACCCCACAGTAGTGGTTAATGGTTCACATGAAAGTATACACTCAGGGGCTTTAAGAACTTTCATAAGTATTTATTTTTCTACCTAGCTTACTAGGTTTAAATGTTATAATGTTATTGTGACAGTTCAAAAAAGATCAAAAAAGCTTTTGTCCAATTTATCTCTATCAGCATTATTGAGGAGAGATGTGGATTGTTTGTCCAGCATGAGGCTCACACCCCTCACACCCCTCCCCTTTCCCATCGCCCTTCTCATCAGCAGCTAAACATAGAGTCATGATACTCTACACACAGAAACCCAACAGTGTCCTGACTAATCTTATAACAGACGTGTGGTGATAAAATAATTAATTTGTTTATACTGATTGAACATGTCTGATAAGTAGATTGAACGCCAGTGTACTATGAGAAATGGTTAAACACACAGAGGGTTTTTAAAAGTCGTATTACAGTTAAGTGTACATGTTTTTTTTTCTGAACGTTACAATAAAACTGTGAGGTACGATAAGACTAGATTTTGATAATGAGACAGTGTAAAATCTTCCTTTACAGTAAAATGTACAATAAAACATTTATAACATTGCAAGGAAGATCTGATCTCAACACCTACTGAGAGATCATGTGTAAATGTGTTATGATTGATAAGGATATGAAAAAAAAGAAAGAACAGAAAATATTATATATAACAGAATATGTACTAATACATATAATGCACCCTCATAATTAAATTCAGCTGAGTAATTCAGTATATTCTGAGAGATTTTCCTTGCTGAGATTGTTTCCTGTCTTGCTTTGTTTTGCCATTCAGGTGGCCATCCAGCTGAATGACACACACCCAGCCCTCGCTATCCCTGAACTGATGAGGATCCTGCTGGATGAGGAGAAAGTCTCCTGGGAAACAGTATGCTGATGTCTATTCCATTGTGTACTTTAGATTATAACATACAATAGTAAAATTCTTTTCCAGGCCACTACTCCAGGCATATATTGATGATTATATTTTGAATCTGATTGGTCAGAAGTTGTTGACTAATCTTCTATAATCTTCTATAACAGCACAGCTCTGATAGTCACAGGTTTATATAAATGTGCTTGTTTGAATACAATATTATTATTTCTATTGCAATCCACATGGATTTGTGTGGCAGACTCTCCACATAATCTAAACCTAATAATAAACCAATTAAAAGACAGGTTTCTATTTAACAAAGAAAAATGTATAACAATAATGATTCTATAAGGAGACTTTTACTTAACATTTATGGAAGGAGTCTCCAGTGTCAGTAACATTAAGTACGTTTTCTGCCACAGGAGAGTAGCAGAGCAGAGGATTTTGTGCTTTTCCAATTTCTCAGTAACAAGACAAGCTCTCTCTCTGTGTGTGTGTGTGTGTGTGTGTGTGTGTGTGTGTGTGTGTGTGTGTGTGTGTGTGTTTTAATTAACTTCAAGAAAGAGATGGTGAACTAACTTGTCGTGGACATTCCACAACATTGAATGTAACTATAAAAAATGTAATGATAAAAATATGACATATTGTTCATTAATAAATGTACAAAATGCTAGCCTTAACAAATATAGAGGAATGGTGTGATGCATATCGGTCACACCACCTCGTCACGGATTATTTCGCTATAACAGCAGACCCCCGTCAGGTTTTATTCCTAACATGATCCTATCCTACATGTGTTTTCAATCCACTTCTTCTCTCTCTCATCTTGCAGGCATGGGACATTACCGTGCGTACTTGCGCCTACACTAACCACACCGTCCTTCCAGAGGCTCTGGAGCGTTGGCCTGTCGACCTGTTCCAGAATCTCCTGCCTCGCCACCTGGAGATCATCTACGAGATCAACCAGCACCACCTGGAGGTCAGCTGAGAAATCCTCTTTATTATATTTTAATTTACAGTTACATTTATTCATTTAGTTGCCACTTTTATCCAAAGCGACTTAATTATTTAATTATTTTAAATATTAATGTTATATTTAATGACAAGAACATGTTTACACTTGGTCGGATTGTATGCCACATGCATTTACACCTGTATTTAATTGTGTGTCTGGTTGAAACCTGCTGTATGCTGTGCATAGTATGCAAACCAGCACTTGCAGAGGTGGACAAATCCCTAGCCTGTTTGAGAGGAAGAAGCGCCATCACAAGCAGATAGTATATCTGGGTTATTAGTTTTAGTAAGTGTAATTAATAGTTACAGCGCATTGCATAAGTATTCACCCCCCTTGAACTTTTCCACATTTTGTAGTGTTACAATCTGGAATGGATTTAGTTAGACTTACTGTGATGTACAAAAGTCTGGGAGCACTGGTGAAAATGCTTCTATTTTGCATTCTTTTCTCATTTAATGCAACAATTTTCATCAAAATTTATATTACTGAGAACAACTTGCGTGAACAGTAGAATCTTTGAAATATTTATATGAACGTCAGAGTTTCTTAGGATTTGGAATGCCCACTTTTTCCTTTAACGACAGAGTGCACTCATGCCGGCATGGACTTCACAAGAAGTGCACAATCTTATGATCCATTTTAGAGCGAATCCATCGGAGTGTCATCTGAACACATGCTTCGATAGAAGAGATTAGGAATGAGGAAAATCGGGACCTTTTGCACAAAGCAGATAACATGGTCAAGTTCACTAATTTGCTTACATTTAAATAGTGACCTAGAAATAGTGCAAAATCTTGAATATTTAATATTGAACATTTGCTTTCTCTGTTTTACATATTTAAAAATTCTAAAACCTTTTTATTTCCAGTTTGTAATGAAAAAACAACAACCATATATATCCCATATATACTTATATAACTTTTTCCAGATCCAGCTAGTCTGTGAGGTTGAAAGATGTCAAATATTATCGAATCCAGAATGTTAATGGGTATTTAGGATTTACATTTAGGTGATGCTGGAGGTTGTCCATCAATTTATTGTTGTCATCCTGTTTACCTGATCAGTATATCTCTTTATTTCTTCAAGCGAATCTCCACTCTGTACCCTGGTGATAACGACCGTTTGAGGCGCATGTCTCTGATCGAAGAAGGAGGACTGAAGAAGATCAACATGGCTCATCTGTGCATCGTCGGCTCTCATGCTGTAAACGGTGTGGCTCGAATCCACTCAGAAATCATCAAAAACACAGTGTAAGGGTCAACTACAACATGTAGGATCAGATTTAGCAGCTATACATGTGCTGAGAAGCTTTTCTGGGGAAGATGACTTACTAGAGAGCATGCGACATGTGACATCCTGATCAGCAGTGTTTAAAGAGCACGAAGATAAAATGACTAAATACCTTCATTTGGCCACTACAGTCCACGGGAACATCTTGTTATATGGATTTATATTTGATGAGTTACGATGTTATTATATGCTCTGGTAAATGTCCATTCCTGAAAACAGTGTCTTGTCTCCAGGTTTAAGGACTTTTATGAAGTGGACCCACAGAAGTTCCAGAACAAGACCAACGGCATCACCCCTCGCCGCTGGCTAGTCATGTGCAACCCTGGCCTGGCGGAAGTCATTGCTGAGGTGAGAGGTGCCAAAAATAAACAAACGTGTGATAGGTGACACTGTAGATAATGACAAGTGAAAAGCGTTGCCCTTCTTTCAATGTGGTGCTGATTATAAGTTGACAAGGCGGTCTGGGAAAACCCATCGGGTATCACTGTGGCTAAATTCTGTCCAAAATGTTGAAAAATCAAAAACATATTTGGCAAAAATGGTGGTTTTTGCCTTTAATAAACTTTGACAACTCTACTTTAAGAAACCCAAATTTTTCATGCAAATGACATGGATTTTTTTTTTTCGCTTTTTAATCTTAACCTGGCTATCTTCCTGCATGATCATGTTAGGTAAAGAGGCAGTTTAATGAACAGTTACACAGATAGTCTGCTTCAAGATATTGAAAACCTTGCTAGCTATTTATGATTTCTCCACACAGTTGTTGGCTAGCTATGTGCTGTAGCAAAACAGATTAGACATTAGACAGTTCAGTTCAGTTTATCAACAAATATCAGCTGTGGTGCTTCTGCGCCACACTCAGCATGGATTTAATGCTGATAATCTAATCTAATATCTAATATTGCCTTTGTTTCGTTTATCACTGTTTACTCCTTTTTATAGTATTTTTTTATACACCATATATATATATATATATATATATATATATATATATATATATATATATATATATATATATATTTTTTAAATATAGAAACATTTAATATAATTAATGGCAATTTGTTTCCCGTCTCAATTTTGGAGGTAAACAGGTAAATCATTTTCAGTACTATATAAAGCAGAACATTTCATAAAGAGTTTCATGAAGAGTTTTCCCAGGCTGCCACACATATTTGAATCACTTGGAGGATGCATAGACAGTGAATGAGAAATAGTACTGCGTGTTTTTAAAAAAAATATTTTGCTTATTATAAGATCCAGTATGTATTGTAAATAGTCTGAGGAGATAAACGGGTTTTAAAGCTTGTGCCATGTAATCCTGTATGTTACACATTAGCGAATCGGTGAGGACTACATTCGTGATCTGGATCAGCTGAAGAAACTCCTGGAGTTTGTGGATGATGAGGCCTTCATCCGAGATATTGCCAAGATCAAACAGGTGAGGAGACGACTCGAGCTCATCCTCAGTATAGTCTGTGCTGAAAGACAAATAATGGGAATATCAACACTGTGCTGTTATGCAACAAATAACGTTGAGCTTTAATTTCTATAATTATAAGATTTAAGTGCATGCTCTGAGTTTTTCATCTATAAGCATTTCTCAGTTCGGGTAATTTTTAACGTCTTTATGAGTATCTGTTGTTTTTGTTTGAAAAATTATTATTATAAAAAAAAAATACAGTTAAATTGTCTGTTTGAGCTGCTTAAAATCTGCATTGAAACAAGTCTTGTAAGTATATTGGAACAGGGAGAACGCTACAAATATTGGGAACATCAGGCCCGTTTATATAAAAATAGATGAAATCTAGCACCATTAAGGGTCCTTTGGTTTGTCTTTCTAGATTCATATTCTACTGTTTTCATCCTTTTACCTACTTTATATTTGCAGGAGAATAAGATGAAATTTGCTGTGCATCTCGAAGAGCATTATAAGGTTAAAATCAACCCGAACTCCATGTTTGATATTCAAGTGAAGAGGATCCATGAGTACAAGAGGCAGCTGCTGAACTGCCTGCACATCATCACTTTCTATAACCGTAATTACACCGTTTCATACAACTCTTCTCATCACCAGTGCCTAATAGTAAAATGATAGTATCCAGTACACTTTACACTTAGACACATAAAACATGTCCAGGCCACTAGGAATTTTCCAGTGAAATTTAATGTATAATGTTTGCAGCATTTTCTTATATAAAGTGTTTCTTTATATATTTCCTAAAAGTGTTTACTTTCCCAAGTATTAACATTCGATTTAATTGAATTATTCAAATGCCTTCATATGTGTGACGTTTACACCTGTTTCTTTCATGTGTCTTGAGTGTCAGTATAAAGTTTACACTGATGTAAAATATCTACGTTAAAATGCAGGAGCAAATTAAACCACGATGGATTTAAAACTGTTTAAATCTAACTACCCAAAAACAAATTCAGGTCTGGGACTCTGTTATAGTTGTATGTTATATAAGTATAAAATGGATCTGTCGCTCCAAGTCATACGACAATTAATCAGGCAAGCGGAAGAGACACTCGCCTGATGAGTTTGAAATACACAAATACACTGAAACTCATAATTAGTCTATCATAACACAACTACTGGGTAACGATACAGATCCCACAAGGAGGATTAATCGGCTGACTTATTACCTTCCCACTATATTAGAGAACATATAAATGCCTTATCTGTGCAGCAAAAAGCTAAACCTCTTTCTTTCTCTCTCTCTCTCTCTCTCTCTCTCTCTCTCTCTTTCTCTCTCTCTCTCTCTCTCTCTCTCTCTCTCTCTCTCTCTCTTTCTCTCTCGCTCTCGCGCTCACTCTATCTCCCTCCTGATTGACTGGCTGTGTCTCTTGTCTGTATATTCAGACATCTTTCATGCCTAAAATTGACATATTTGAGTTTGTGTATGACGTACACATACATATTTTCCACCAATTCCGACCCGGCACCCCTGACCCGGCGCTGATTGCGAATTGTTCACTGCAAAATATAACGTCAATGAAAATATCTTGAATATAGTCAAATTCATCTAGTATTTCCTATCATAAGCTTAGCATAAAAATGAGATTATGAAACCTATTTCTTTTCTTTCTTTCTTTACTTTTTTTAAAAATTTTTTTTACTAATTCAAGTTTTCTCATTTTAAGCACTTATTTCTAGAAAGAAGGAAAACGATCTGCCAATAGAATAAGAAAATGTAAAGTTTAAATGTCTTTACAAAAATGTCTCAGAATAACTTTAATAATTTCATATTTAGTTTATTGCAATCTTATAACAGGAAATACTAAATAAATCTTACTATATTCAAGATATTAAGTTTTTTTTTCTCTCTCCTGACTCAATATAATAGATTTTTCTTTTATTTTTAAACAAAAATCCTAAGCACTGCAGCTTTAACATTTGATGTATTTTTCAGTGTGCATATTTTTTTAAACTGTTAATTATGTAAAATATCTCAGGCTGCAGTTTGGGTTGTCTGGCTCATTAAACAAGGCTGGTAGTGTCAATAGTTTTATACAGACTAATTTGTTTGAACATAGTGCAGCGTTTTACTTTAATCAACACTTTAATCAGTTGATCCTTGTTGTAGAGCTTAAATAACACTAATGTGTCTCCACTCAGGTATCAGGAAGGAACCAAACAAGGCCTGGACACCCAGGACGGTTATGATCGGAGGAAAAGTGAGTGTGATCGTGTCTTGTTTTGGTTATTTTCATGAGTTGTGATTATGTGGATAAATTAGTTTGGCTATTTTTCGCTCAGTAGCTGACTGGGAATTAAATAGTGAGAGGTTTTCCTGTTTTCATATTCTTCTGAATCATGCTGTTTTACTGGTTATTTTACACCAGGCTGCTCCAGGCTACCACATGGCTAAGATGATCATTAAGCTCATTACATCTATTGGAGAGGTGGTGAATAATGACCCGGTGGTGGGAGACCGCCTTAAAGTCATCTTCCTGGAGAACTACAGGGTTACACTGGCTGAGAAAGGTTTGGTGTTTTGCTATAAACTCAGTTTGTTTACGATTTCACAAAAGGTTGCTGTAGTACTCTTTATAATTCCTTGCTTCTTATCTGCTTCTTTTCCCCCATTTGTGGGATCAGTGGTCATGTAAAGTTGCATCATATTTAGATTTATGTTTGGATTTTTCTGTCAGTCATATTGTTTTTTTTTTTTTTTTGGACAATTATTTATCTTTTTCCCTTTCTCTACACTCTCTATGTAGCAATCCCAGCAGCTGACCTGTCTCAGCAGATTTCCACTGCAGGGACAGAAGCTTCTGGAACAGGAAATATGAAGTTCATGTTGAACGGCTCTCTGACAATCGGCACTATGGATGGAGCCAATGTGGAGATGGCAGAGGAGGCCGGAGAAGGAAATCTCTTCATATTTGGAATGAGAGTGGAGGATGTCGAGGCCATGGATAAGAAAGGGTAAAAAAAATTTGCTTTATGAATCTGGGTAGCTAATGCTAACTGAGTAAGACCCATTCAAGTTACCATGTATTGGACAAGACTTCATGATTGAGTGTATACAGTGTTTCTGCATTACTAAAGTCTGATACGACATCAACATCTCAGTGAAAGGGATGTGGCCTCTGTACTTGTCAATCTCAGTGAAGGAGGTGTGGCCTCTGTAGGATGTGTTTCTTTTTCTTCGAACAGTTTGCACAAGAATGAGCAAAGCAGTGATTAATTTATCTGTATTAAAAGCATAAATTGTTTTAAAAGTAAATTCTAGACATCAGCTTGATGATCGCACTCTATTGTCTTGTAAGGAGATGTTCCCATTCTGGTCTTGTCCCATTTTGCAAAAATACAAATAGAAATGGGACTTTGAATGCAAATAGATAATTTCTTTGAATGCAAAGTTTCAAACATGGTTTGAAAAATATTTTTTCTTCATATAATTATGCCTTCTAGGTACAATGCTGCTGAGTATTACAACCGCATCCCAGAGCTAAAGCAAGCCATTGATCAAATTTCTGGAGGATTTTTCAGTCCCAGTCAGCCAGACCTCTTCAAGGACATCGTCAACATGCTGATGAATCATGACAGGTCAGAACTAATTCCTCCCTGGCAGGATACTAAACTCTTGCTCTATTGTGTATGAATAGGCTTTGAATAAGAATGTTGCATGTTTTACGATTGGGGATTAGTAACATTATACTGTCTTTTATACATACGAACAGAAGATTTTCTCTCTTCCTCTCTCTAGTCTTGGCACATGGAAATTCTTAATTAAATATCCATACCATTATTGTCTGTGTTTCCCTTTGGCAGGTTCAAAGTATTTGCTGACTATGAGGACTATATTAAATGCCAGGAGAGAGTTAGCACTGTGTACAAGGTTAGTGCGCAGCAACTTTTCAGTAGAGGTTGAAAAACATTTGTTTTTCTAAATACAAATAGATAGAAATGCAATACTCTGGAGTTTCTCAGCTGTCATGAAAAAGTAGTGCATGAAGGTATTGTGTTTCCCAAAGTACAAAATGTACCCTTAAATTTAGAACCAGGTTCAGTGACTGGTTCCATTTCTCTAACCCAAAGATATACTTATAAGGTAACCTTCAAACCTCGGTATTGTACCCTCTTTTCTAGGAATGTAGTTGTTCATTTAATATAAACTATAATCAAGCAGACACTCTGACAAGTGTTTATAACCTACAAATCTGTTTCCACACAAAACAACAACAACAACCCCAAAACCCTTAGTGTAAACATGCAGTTGTGTCTGTATTTTACAGCTTTTGTAACACACTTGAGTACTAGCACTTAGTGCACTTTTGTGTTAAATCGTAGGTCTCACTCCGTTCTTCATCCACTTAAGCTCCGTGGACAAAAAAACAAAAAATGACGTCCAGTTTCTTTCCTAATACTTGGTTGTGCCTCTCCTTGCCTTGCCATAATAACATCTCCAGTGTCTTGAGGTAGCTCCTGTCAATTTAAACCCACTTGCACACAATTCAAATAATTGCTCCTAAATGTTTAAGATGGGATTTTACTGACCAGTCAAAGTGCCAGAGTGTTTGATTATGTATATTGAACAAGTCACACACAGGTTTGACCCTACAGTTGTCATCCTGCGACAGAAGAGGGTCAATGTTGTGTCCTGCTTGGACATGAAGCATAAAAGGCAAACCTCATAGCCTGACCAACAGCTAACTAAACTTACCTTCATCTATATGCACTACTGACTGAAATGTTATATTCAGATCCCTCTATTAGTGGCTAATGCTTTTTTTGTCCAGTGAGCTTATGTCATACTTGTTTGTGGTCATATGATGAGTCTTACAGCACTTTCTGTCACTGTCTATACTTGTCTATGGTTGTATTATATATAAATATAAATTTAAAGCTGAACTAATTATTAATGGTGTTCTTCAAACAGAACACTAAGGAATGGACCAAACTGGTGATCCACAACATAGCCGGTTGTGGCAAGTTCTCGAGTGACAGGACCATCACTCAGTACGCCCGTGAGATTTGGGGTATGGAGCCGAGTTTGGAGAAGATCGCCGCTCCAGACGACCCTCGCTAAGCAGCTACTCAGCATTCAAAAGCTCTTTTAACTGGAGTTGTTCTCACATTTAGTTAATTTCTGCATTGTGCTTGTGGACATGTGTGCTGTGTGATTCTGTCATTACTTGATTGCGTAACAAATGTCTTCCTGTCCTGTGAGATCTGGTTCCCTGGCCTCAGTTTCAGAAATTAATTTCAGTGTAGTGTGTAATAACACGAGAAAGGAATGTTTTATTCATGTTACTCAGATGAACTAAAATGGGTCTGGGAACAGAAAGCTAAGCATTTAATAGTTTTAATATATATTTTTTTGAATGTATCAATATGGTCTGTCTAGTTTGTCTTCTCATTAACCAAAGAGCAACCCAGTTATAGAGAATTTACATGGACCCACTGTGACATATAGAGCAACCACTGAAGGTTTAAGTGAACGTCTTTCTGTCAGTGTCTCATATTCAGCCACATGGATGACTGTTACTTGCTTGGAGTCATTGAGATATTCCTGCACGATTTTGTGTGTAGTGTTTCTGAAGTGCTTTAACATGTTTTTAATATTAATAGAGGCCGTTTATTAGTCACGTCACGTCACATAAACTGACATTCAGTCATTAAAGCTCAGTATTCATGTAAATCACACAAAAAGCATAGGGATGTAATGTGGCACTTCTACATGCATACATTATGCTGTCTTTGCTCCTGGAATTTCTCGGTTTGACAGCACGCTAAGAAAAGCTGCCTTAGTTTGCGTGTCTGTGTGCGTGAACATGTGTGCTAGTGTGTATGAGAGCCTATAGATGATGCAACAAGTCCTAAGCCTAGAGACTGGTGAACAAGCCACTTTAAAAAACTGAAATATTTTTAAATCTATACTTAATAAAATATAGAAGATTTAGGAGTGTGTTTTAAACAAAGTGCTTTCACTGGAGTGTGAAAAATATTCAACTGTGTAATATATGTTTAATCATAGTCAAAAAAGTGATGGCTATACGTACATGACTATAAGCTATGGCGGTTTGGACCTGTGCCTCTGTAATGTACTCTGAATGTTAATCCTCTGTTGGTTGTAATAGCTGACAGATCATACAGCATGGGCCAACATCTGTCAGCGAAAACCAACTCAAAATAATAATGAAATAAAGTATACCACAGAGCACATGCCTATTGCCTCTCTGTCATGGAATAGACTATTGGATAAGTTCTCACAAATAGCTCAGTGAATGTAATCTTCATCAACATTACAAACATTAACAAAGGCAAATTTCTCATCTTTGTCATCAAATGTTTGTCTTGAGACTTTTTTGTGCCTGAAAAGGACGCTAAAAGTAAGGAATAAAACACGACAATATCAAAGACTGGGTAGTGAGATGTGTGTGATGCGTTACCACCCTGGAGTTGATTATTTTCCTATAACAGCGCATCCTCTCAACACCTTCTGTCCAATCAGAATCAAGAATTCAACAGCCCTGTGGTATAAGTTAAATTATAGGTTGTCTTGTTTTCCTGTAAATATGCTTATGTAAGTAGTTTAACTGGTCACATGACAAGAGACTTCAAGAAAAAAAGACCTGAGAAAGATTTCTGCAGTGGCGCTCTATAAAAGTAAGTAATAACTTATAATAATAATAATAATATGGGCACAAGTACTGTCATTAGTACATACTGTATAACGATGAACGAGTATTGTTAAAACTTTAATAAGATTCACTGCCAAATTGATATCATCCTCAGAGAAGACAGCTGACTGGTATAACTCCTGGCTTATCCCTGATGGAAAAAAAAAAACCCAGTAGAAACCCTCAGGGATTTTTAAAATGGTTATAATGATTATAATGACCATTGTATTGGTTTTAATGGACAGTGTAATCATCCCTGTGGGTCTTTATTGGTAATTTATTTATTTCTGTTGGTCGCATGTTATGTCTAGTGAAGACCATTAAGGACCAATAATGCTAATGGTTTTTACATTTAGCTGATGGTCTGTAATGGTATTTGTAGTGGAAACCATAAAAATTTCTGTGAGGGTTATTATCATTGTTTGTAAAACAACTGCACTATGTTTTATTGGGGAAAAAAAGGAATAACGTTACTTTAAATGTAACAAAAAATAAAGTTACAGGAGGCTGAAATACATTGTATTTGACTTCATTTTCTTCACTACTGTTTACATTCGAGCAATAAACTGAAACCTAACTTACTGTACAGTTGTGATTTGACCAAAACTTAATTCAAAAAGCTATACAGTTCATGTCTGTCCTGTGTAGATATATATTAGCGTGAGCGTAAAAGATACAGACACAAAGGTGGCAGCATCGACCATACAAAACAAATCAGCCATTTAATTCAGGACGCGTCCCAATCTTCATAATAGGGCGCCCAATTCTGGTAATATAGTACACTCTTTAGTACGGTAGTATGCAGTTTTGGACGGAAGAACAGCTGAAACCCAAATGCCTCCTTTTTTTCCTTCTATATAAGTGCACTACTTAGGGTTTAAGATGATGGCGTCTATGCTGTATGTAGTGCACTACATTCCTGACAGTAGGCGGTTTGGACGCGGCCAGGCTGCTGTCATCAGGGAGGAAGTTTTTGTGCGCTACAAGTTAGTCAGTTGGAGGATTTACCTGCAGAGGAAATACATTACTTTGCCTGCTTTTGTGAAAGAACCAGTCGATGTGAAAATGAGACAGTTGCATGAACACTCTTCAGTTCATTAGAGGAACTGGCAACAGGGAAGAGGATTAGTGGCGGTTCTCTCTCTCTCACACTCACTCACTCACTCACACACACTATCACAAATCCGTATCACAAGAGAAGTTGTGTCTCAATGGAAGCTGAAACATTAGTGATCCTGTGACGCCTCTAAACCCTGCAGAAGGTATGTACAGAAAAGCTTCTGTTAGAAACTCCAACTTAACTCTTTAAAAAAAAAAAAAAAAAAAAAAAAATTCAGTGCCGTTTGAAATGTAACTTCATCCTCATGCCATTCAACTGTGTAATAATCTTCCCTGTACTACAGTACAGCTGACCTCTGTTTCAGTTTGGAGCTCTTCTTCAGTCCATACAGCTGTTATTTAAAGGGTGGGAAATAAATCCACCCTGAATGACTCGCATATTCATTTGTTGTTGTTGTTGTTGTTGTTGTTGTTGTTGTAATTAACACATGATCTTCTGAGTTGTCTGGTTTAGTTTAAACTGATTTCATTGGCAAGTTGGTCTCTTCGGATTCCTACAGTGGGAGCGCCAGCTGTGTGAGAGTGATGCAGCAGTGCTTTAATCCTTTAGTCCGTCCCGCTCCTCATCTGTACACCCTGTGCTCAAACAGATCAGCTTCCAAAGCTTCAACTTTCATACCAGTACCACCGTCAATATCATCATGCTCGTCATTTCATACTGTAGGTCACTAACTAGCTGAGCCACGTTGCTGGTGTATAGCTGTGACCTAGTGAACCAGTATCGGGATGTATTTATCGATAGAGACTTCAAAGCACTTCTGTAAGTCGCTCTGGATAAGGGCATCTGCCAAATACCATACATGTAAATGTCAATGTAAATGTACGTCTCTGGAAAATGGTGAAGTTAGAAAAGAAGCTCTTGTTCTTTTGTTTTTTAAGAGCTAACAGTGAAACCTGACTGTTACACTGTCATGCACACCATTGTTACTCCACTGAATAAAGTCTCCCTGTTGTATCAGAGCAGCAGAGCACAACTGCAAACTCGCAGGAAGAATGAAAATACAGCGTTAACCAAATTCACACCATGCTCACTAAACACGTCACACATATTTCAATATAAAGACATTTCGTGTGTTTCAGGGTGGAGTTTTCCTTTAATGAACAATATTTTTTTCATTAAGTCGGCTCGTGGTGCGTGAATCATTTGGGTTAAGAGTGTCTGTGGGGTTGGAAAAAGTGTGTTTTGGCCGGAGTGTGTTTGTAATAAGGTGAAAGAAAACCATTATTTTCTCAATGTTTCACAACCTTAGTATATAATCTAAACTCCTGCCTCAGATATGTCGCTAATTTTGTACATGCATATGAATGTATATAACATGTTTCCTGCTTCTTGTGCCTGTTAGCTTCATGTTCTGTTTCCTAGGTTCATAGTTTGTAGATTGAGCACATCACATTTTTGATGGTCATTTATAAGTGGGAATCAACAAACATTCCCACACTCGGGACATCCAGAAGCAGGAGTCAGGCTCCTCTAGTTTACACCGTGTATCTGTGATTACTTCTTATAATCCTGTTTGCTTGTTTGTGCCTTGTAAGGAGAGAAGATGGAGAACAATGGCTTTTGTAACGACAAATACGGCAATGAAAGCAGTGATGATGACCTGGTTGACGTCAGTGCCAGTGCTCAGGATCTCCTGGAAGATCTGCCTTACGATGAGCAGTACTATGGTCAAGGTATGCCTGCAGCACCGGATCTGTGTTGTACTTCATCTAGAACCTTTATTGAAGGTTCTTGTGGTCTTTGCTATAGTCTGAATATAAATGGAGAAAAATATTCTTTGCTTAATCTCTGGTGACCGCTATTGGAGCACTGTCAGGAACAGTGCATGATAATTTACTGGAAAACTGGAAATTGGGAAGATTTGAGTTGAACAGAAAGCAGACTTTCTTTTTCTTTGCTACATTCCTCTGCTTTTATGCTGCACATACACCCAAAATATCTTGTATTTCACATTGCAAAAATTCTCGAGCACACCAGATAAAATCTCGGCTGGGTACGGAAAGCACGAGGCGACAAAAAGGGCATGGATCGAATAAAATCGGATAAAATAAATAAATGGCATTTACTCACTTTGCTGTAGGATGTACTAGTTTGCATTTTACCCTGCACATAGTGTCATGATTTTAACAGTTCGGATATCCTGCTTGAATATCAAACAAATATAATTTTCAGGGAATTCTCCTATTTCAACTAGTCATTTTTTTAAAACCCTGTTCTACAGAATTATTGTAAATACTAGTTCCCAACCTAAAAGATGCAAGTTTTAAATTGCAAGTTTGAGATGATTGTGTGTATGACCTGTTACTAGCCTTTATTCTGTAGTGGACAGAAGTGTGGTTTTCATATTTCATATTTTTAATTTTTTTTTCTAAAGTTAGTAATCACTGATTAGTCCTTAAACACTGTCCTACATCTCTAACTGTTGCATTATGTACATTTACTATTTTTGGTAAATTGGCACAATAGACCAGTCTAGTTAATTAGCACCTAATAATGGTGCATGTTTAAAAACCGAACAAAACCCGTTTGTAATTACAATTAGTCGCATGAAGAGTATCTACACATGGAAACGTCAAAACGATGAGATTTGGACTCGGAGATTGTTATTCTCTCAGGTTGGTGTTATTTTGTCACCATATCCTATTAAGACTGTAAACTTATCAGGCTTTTAATGATTGTGCTTGTATCTCATGGTTATCTAATTGCACTGTTCCATAACACAAGGCATATATCCAGTGCAGAGAGCATGTTCTCTCTCCAAGTTCCTGCTTCTTAGATACTGGTGACATTTCGATGACGTCAAACACATTTCATTAGATGACAAGGCAAATTCACTCATTAAAGATTGAAACGTTAGTTTCCCCGTCTGCATGAGGATGGGCACGGTTTTTCTTCCTCATTTCTCTTCCTTCTGTCACTGACACTCAGTTCCTGCTCCTCATTAAGTCAGTACAGTATTCAAATGAGAACCTGTACACCAGTGTGTGTGTGTGTGTGTGTGTGTGTGTGTGTGTGTGTGTGTGTGTGTGCACCTTAAGAGACATTAAGTCTGAATGTCCCGGTTGAGCTCAGAGCAATGTGACCTCGTCCTTGCCCAGGCAGGGGAAATTATCTCAGCTACATTTTTTCTTTCAATGACTAGATAAAGAAGGAGAAAGTAAATGAGAGGATTGTGAAAAGATATATTTTTTTATTTTTTATTATTATTATTTTTTTTTTATGATTTGTGGTTCTGCTATTTCATTGTAATATAAAGGTGATGAGTTTGTAACATGTCTGTACATCCTGCGGTGAGATTAGATCACAGTGTTGTCCTATTGTCCTCTCCTCTTCTTCTGCTTTTGTAGACCTCAGATCTACAAAAGCAGAAGAAGAGGAGAGGACAATATGAGTGTGTGGTGTAGGGGTGATAGGCTATCCTACCAGTGATAATTGTTAGGAAGGTTGTTGATGTGTACGTTGTCTGCGTGATATTTATTCATTGTGCTGCTGCCACATGATTGCTGGATTGGAGAATTACTTGAATGAGCAGGTGCTCAGGTGTTTTCAAGTAGGCAGAGAGTGTATATGGTACAAAAACATTACTTTAATAGTTAATGAAAACAGGACTCTATTTTGATTGTGCAACTGAGAAGCATGCAAAGAAATGAATTTGTTTCTGTAAAAGAGATTCATCTGTTTGGTAAAATTTCCAAATTATGTGGCCTCTGCTCTCAGGCCAGCAGCCAGCAGCTTTTATTATTAACAAATGCACATCATAAAATGATATTTTGTGATGTCGCTTTGATTGCAGTCAAAGGCTCAAATGAAAACCAGTGATTGGGTGCTATTTCATGCGCCTTTTGTTTGTTGTTATAGGGGATCAGGGTTTATGAATGCATCAAACGCTGCGGGCACAATACTGCTTCATAATGGTTGAGATATAGCACTAAAAACTGAGGCCAAAACACTGAGGATATAATTATCTGATGCTGTTTCATCAGTAATACTGGTTTTGCAGAATAAAATAACTTTATTGTACACATCAATGTGCCTATCACAGTTCCTCGGTGAGGTGAAGGACAAAAATCTCTCATTTGCTCCACCATAATCTCACAGCGTGCTGGTGTATTTGATTGTGTCCACTAGTCCTAGAACTAGCATAGAAACTATTAGCTCTAGTCGCTTCATGTGTGTATATTATGTACTCACACAGCAACAAATGTAAGTAGACATCCTGGATGACTCATATTTTCCCCTTGCTGCAACACCACCTATTCCCCCTCCCCATCCTCCCTGCTCTCTTTCTTTTGAAACCCCCCGCCCCCCCAAAAAAAACAACTTCTATTAGTCACTACTGGACAACATGAGTACACTAGCTAAAACAATTGGGTAATGATGCCTTTTCCAGGACAAGGATTAATCAGCTATCATCTCTCATTCACCAGCTTCGCTTATAAGCTCCACTATAGTAGAATGTCTCTTTCACTCTCTCAGCCCTGGTTTGTTTATTCTCACCCTGTTGATCTTACTCTGTCTCTCCTGATTGGCTACAATCCTGACTCTCCTGACAGTCACCGTGCAGCCAGACTTTTTTCATGCCTAAGTTTGGGGTTTGATGATGTTTGTCATACAGTATATGAGCTGCTATATAGGTACAAATTTCCCACCAGTTTTAACCAGACACCCCTGACACTGACTTTGAATTACTAGAGCAGGATTGTCAGGGTGTCAGCTTTGCTCTACTAACTCATTAATCAATTTTGAAAACAAAATAGTATATGCGCTGTATCTTTAATGCAATTTGACTTTCATATATTGCCTAATTTAGATGTAACTCTCATAACTTGATAAGGAGAAAGACAATACTGAGGAGGTTAAAGACACTGCACCCACTGCAGAGATCAGGAACTTGAGTTTTCATTCGTTCCAGGAAAAACAGTTAGTCAGAACTTTCTGCTATGTTGCAACCAGAACAAAGAACAGATCATGCAGGGAGTCACATAAATATTTTTCTCTCCCATAATTCCTGTTCCCTGTGGATTGATCTGGTTATCATCACAGGTCAAAGTCAAAGTCAAAGGTCACTATGATTTCTGATGTAGTAGTCTCATAAGGAAAGCTATTAACCACTCCGAGCTGTTTCCCATGCTCCCCGGGTTGTGTGTGTGTGTGTTTGGGTATTTCCAGGAAAGAGGAATTAGAATTGCACAAGAGCATAGCCCTGGAGGACAAATGACTGAGAGTCAGCACATTCATAGTGAATGCGCATTTCCAAGCTCTTTCTTTAATAATTCTTTCCTTCTCCTCAGATCTCATATTACTGATGAGATCACACACTCAGACAAGATCATATTGTAACTGAACTGTGTGATGTTTGCTGACACACTTGTCAACACAACTCAACTGTCTGCTACAGTATATGTTTTGTGGACAGCCGGTTATTCTTTGGCCACCTCTGACCTGTATAGATGTCTTTGCTTGTGTTTTAACTGCACACTTCTTAAGTGTAATTCAAAATAAAGGCTCGGTTAAAATCTGCGTTGTTCTCATAGTACTGTGTCATTCTTAAGGGTAAAAAATAAGAACTGTGTTCTTACAATGTGTAAACAAAATGTCCAAATTTTAATAATTCACAGGATCTTCACTTTAGAGTTTAGCTGAGATTTTGTTAGCAAAAGGCCAGTGAAGCTATATCATAATAAATGGTTAGTACTGAGTTTTTTTACATTTATTTTTATTTTTAAGTTAAAGATTTATAAAGCTAGTGGTATGTAGTAATGAGAAGGAGGGAAATTGAAACAATTGTCCAATGTTGAATCAATTATAATCTGATCTTTGTTTATAGTGAATGGTCTCTTGTGGTTAATGATAATGAGTCTTTATTAATCACATATACATTACAGCACATTTACAGAAATTATTTTCTTCACATACCCCAGCATGTCAGGAAGCTGGGTTCAGAGCGCAGGGTCAGCCATGATACAGCACCCCTGCAGCAGAGAGGGATAAGAGCCTTGCTCAACAGTGGAAGCTTGGTAGCTTGAACCCCAGAACTGGGGGTTGAACCCCTGACCTTCCGATCAGTAACCCAGAGCCTTAACCGCCAAGCCACCATTGGTTGTGTAGTGACTGCTACTGTACTTACTACTGTACTTACTTGTGGATGTGGTTTGTAAGTATTCTGATATGTTATAATAGTAGCCATAATATACACAGGTAATCTCATTACAGTGGCTTCTTTCAAGGGGTGGGGTATATTAGGCAGCAGGTGTACTGTCAGTTCTTGAATTTGATTTGATGGAAGCAGGAAAAATGGGCAAGCGTAAGGATCTGAGTGACTTTAACTAGGCCCAGATAGTGATTTGCTGGACGACTGGGTCAGAATATCTCTAAAGCGGCAGGTTTTGTGGAGTGTTCCCGGTATGCTGTGGTTAGTACCTACCAAAAGTGGTGCAAGACAACCGGCAACAGGGTCATGGGCGCCTAAGGCTCACTGATGCGTATGGGGAGTGAAGGCTAGCCCGTCTGGTCGGATCCCACAGAAGAGCTACTGCAGCACAGATTGCTGAAACAGTTCATGCTGGCTATGAGAGAAAGGAGTCAGAACACGCATATGGGGATCTGCTGCTAATGTCTTCGTGCCACAGCACACCTTCAGAATTCTTGTGGACTCCATGCCTTGACAGGTCAGAGCTGTGTTGGCGGCACACGGGGGACCTACACAATATTAGGCAAGTCCTTTTCATTTTATGGCTGATCGGTGTATACAGTTTACTCATCAGTGTGTTAAAATGCTTCAAAATGGATTTTAATGTTGTAGTAAAATGTACAAGCTCACAGTTACAAGACTCTCTTTGATATTTCAGAGGTGTTGAAAAGGAACTTATCGCAGGAACTGAAATTTTTAGAATAGATATTCTGGAAGACATCAGATGACTGGTGACATAGGACTGGTCTGAATTTTTACTGGATTATACTGCAGACCATAAAATTGAGAACTCTTGTCTCTGAAGTTGTGGCTCTGATATGGCATGCTTATCTAAGAATAGTCACCTGGTAGGGTTGCAAGATTCTCAGTGAAATCAGATTCATGAGTTTTGGGCTCAGAACTGAAATCACAATTCTCACTTAGATTTCTTTAACCAATTTTGTAAGCCAGTATGTATATCTATTATATTTGTGCATTACTGTAGCAGAATGTGGCATCTACGTTCTCCTAACAAATGTTTGAGAATGATGGCTTATGAACTTACTACTAATTAGTATAAAACTGGAATCATGTTCAGTGTGTCCTCCCAAGTTTAAATAGAAACCAGCAATGTGACAATGACATTCATGGGTGTGGAAATTGTCCTTGAGTCATGCAGCCACAGTTCACCCCGTTCATTCATTTCATACATTTACTCATTAGTTGTTTAGTAATTGGCAATTTAATGTTCAGTACATAATATTAAACATTTGTTCAAATGCATTCCTTCTCAGTACAGCCAGGCATTTGGGATTTTTGGAAGAAAAAAAAAAAGGTCACAACTTGTTTCTCCCCTTTTTGTTGTGTAGACCTGCTGTGATTTAGGTTCCGTCTACATTAATCCGGATCGCTTTTTTCGTTTTTATAATGCTGTCTGTCTACATTAATCCGGATCGCTTTTTTCCGTTTTTATAATGCTGTCTATCTACACTGGCATTTTTAAATGTTTTCCAAAAATTGCTCATCCACACTGCAACGTCTGACAATGCTTACACCCCTATACTGTGCACGCGTAAAAACATAAGCATTGGCCTGCATCATGTCCATCAGGCATTTATTTAAAAATGCAACTGAACGTTGTACAAAGTCCGATTAATCTTTAACAAAGCTATCAATCTGGAGAGCAGGCACAACAGCTCCAGTGCAACATCGTCCACCATCTTGTTTGTTTTGAGTTAAATGGGTCATGTGACTAAAAATACGTCATTGTTTGTGAACATACTCGTTTTCGCTGGACAGAAATGCTGGTTCAGTGTGGACGGAAGACCGAAACGTAGAGGGGGAAAAAGATGCGTTTTCAAATTTATCCGGCTTAATGTGTAGCCTTTAGTTGTGTTCATGTCGTCGCGTTATACAACATCTACGGTCAATGGTTATAGTGAAGGAAGTGCAATAGTGCTGCTCTGTTTTAGGCAGTGGTTGCCTGAATGCAAATGCTGTCCTTGAATCAAATTATATTGAGAAATGTATCAAGATTGCAATCTGAATGATTGTCTTGTGCAGCCCGACTGCTCGCTAGTGTTTACGCATGTCTAACGTTATAAACTCGCTGACACCTGAGGATAATCAGTGAAGTGTATGTTGAGTGTTGAGGTTAATATATCATTATAATGATGCCAGAATTAAAGTAGAATCCAATATGAATAATCACCTAGTCATTTCAAGGAAGCTATTTTTAAAATATATGGTATTAGGCTTCACCTTCCTCAGAGGGCATATGTGCAGAGCTGGAACTTCTAGAAGTACAGTAGTGTCTAATTACAGTGTGATGAGTCATTGTGTCAGGCCCTACTCATGAGTTAAATATGACGTTAAAACAAAAGTCTGATAATGTTTGACACTGATGTGTATTTAGTGCTTCAGTTCACACAGCAAGCACTGGGGCTTAAGCTCTTTGCTGTTAAATAGTATACGATATACTGTCAACACCTTCAGTTCCCATTTTGTAGATATTTCCGGAACAGATTTTCGCTCGATATTAGCTATATATTCGTTTCATATATTAAACATTAACATACATTACGGTATTGTTTTGTATAAAAAGTCATGTTTTTACTAATTAAACTCTTTGAGGTGGAATTAATTTGTCTGTGCAGGTTAGCCCAAGTATGAAAATTGTTATTGCTGCATTCTTTTAAGTAACAGGTATAATATTCTGATAAAATATTATCGGAAAATCCGATGTAGTACTGAACACAGGCTATTATTATTATTATTATTATTATTATTATTATTATTATTATTATTATTATTATTATTATTGCATCATAAAATAGAAGAGCCAGTCAGGAACCAATATGCAAAGTTTTATACAAATTAATTTAATTTTTTTAGGGTGTGTTTACAGTTTGCATAATCTTATAAATATGACCTTCTTAATAAAGTTAAACATATAGGCATGTAGGCTTCTCTGTCTGTGCTATGTTGTTATGAAACTGCCATATCAATCAGTTTATTAGAGAAACAATAACAAATGATATTTTATACATTTTCATTTATACAAATTTGTCTGTATGAAATGCTCTAAAAAAAAATAGCAGACTGAATGAATCTGTATTGAAGAGTTATATAAATACGTGAGGTGCAGTTGATTATCATGATGAATATTTTAAGCCAATGTTCTTTAACACATTACTTTCACACCCTTAATGTCACTCATCCTATGAATTACAGAGCCTGCTCTACTTGTTTGTTACATCTTAAAGCCTTTCGATAATAAGCTTGTGTGTACCTTCGTTTTACATGTGCAAGGTCATATGTCCCTTATTTGATTTAGGGTATTAACATGGTGACGAATAAGATTGTAACCTTGGCACCCCGGTCAGTTTTCAAGCCGTGGCTTTAGATAACAGCATGTTCAAGCTGATCTTCATTACTAATGTTAATGTTGGCATCTTTTTTTGTTCAGTTATAAAGAAAGTTCACATGATTTTCATCTCTTGACTTCTTGTCGCTTTGTCATTTCTTGCAGTGTCATTGTTAGCCATCTCACTATGGGTTTAATGAATGCTGGAATTCCTCTTTTCATACACTGCGCCTGTTGGCACAACATTGCTTTGGACTGTCTCATACTGTCGATAACATATACTCAGCAAAAAAAAAGAAACGTCCCTTTTTTCAGGAGACTGTATTTTAATGATAATTTTGTCAGATCCAAATAAGCTTTACAGATCTTTATTGGAAAGGGTTTAAACAATGTTTTTCATGCTTGTTCAATGAACCATAAACAATTACTGCTCATCCACCTGTGGAACAGTCCTTAAGACACGAATAGTTTACTGGCGGTAGGCAATTATGGTCACAGTTACAATAAGTTAGGACACTAAACACCAGAAGAAAGATGTCTAGGGTTCCTGCTCACCTGCGTGTACATGCCATAGACCTGCTGCAGGGAGGCATGAGGACTGCAGATGTGGCCAGAGCAATAAACTGCAATGTCTGTAATGTAAGACGCCTAAGACAGTGCTACAGGGAGACAGGAAGGACAGCTGATCGTCCTTGCAGTGGAAAATTACATATAATCATGTGTCCCCCCCATAAGTGATGGGGAACTTGTAAATGCCTTGGTGGAAGAGTGGAGTAACATCTCACAGCAAGAACTGACAAATCTGGTGCAGTCCATGAGGATGAGATGCTCTGTAGTACTTAAAGCTGCTGGAGACCACACCAGATACTCACTGTTCCTTTTATATTGACCCCCTCCCCCCTTTGTACAAGGACTCGTTATACCATTTCTGTTCGTCAAATGTCTGTGAAACTTGTTCAGTTGATGTCTCAGTTGATTTCACAGTATAGGTATATAGTGTCTCAGAACTGTGCATTTTATAGTACCCAACCCCCGGCCCTATTTATTTATCTATCTATTTATTTATTTATTTATTTTTAATTTACTTATTTCGTGTTGTATTTTTTTAATTTAATTTAATTTTATTTTATCTTGTTTAATTTTTTGAACATGTTGGCACGGAACAAAAAGGAGTGGCTCTTAATTTCATTGTACATGTGTATAGTGACAATAAAAGGCATTCATTCATTCATTCATTGTTGAATCTTTTTTATGTTCATACAAATATTTACACATGTTGAAATTTGCTGTGGTCACATTTTCATTAATATGGCATTTTCTATTAATCAAAATGCGCCGCTGCTTTTTTTTTGGTCCCATTCAGGCTACAGTACAGGAGGCCGAGGACAGAATGGCACTGCTAAGCTGCTGGATCTTTTAGACGACGGGTTGCACGGGTTGGGAACGTACGATGATTTCAACACCATCGACTGGGTGAGGGAGAAATCCAAGGACCGAGACCGTCACAGAGAGGTAAGACTGCAGGACACAGCCTGCACCAGAGGTACACGGTATTTAAGTGGTCATTAACAGACACTCTGTGTCTCTCTCAGATCAGCAAGAAGAAGAGGCAGTCTGTACTGGATCTTCTCTTGAGTGTGAGTGATGCTTTCTCAGGCTGGCTCCTCATGCTCCTCATCGGCCTCATGTCTGGTTAGTGACGCCTTACCCCACACGCACGCACACACACGTTCATTTAACAGACGTTTTTATCCAAAGTGAGTTGCAAATGAGGAACTACAAGCAAAGCGATATATCAAGCGGAGAACAATACAAGTAGTGCTACCGTGCAAGGTTTTTAATTATGTTCTAGAGAAGCAAAGTGCGCAGAGTAGAGCTGTAAGAAACAGTGTGGGTTTTTTTTTATTATTATTATTATTATTTTTTTAAATAAATAATGCGGTGGTTGGCAGGTTAGGGGTTAGTTAAGTGTTCATGGAAGAGGTGGGTCTTTAGTTATTTTTCGAAAATAGTGACAGATTCTGCAGTTCGGATGGAAGTTGGAAGTTCATTCCATCACTGAGGGACGGTTAGTTTGAAGGTTCTGGAAAGGGACCTTGAACCACGCAGAGTAGGCTCAAGGTAGGCACACACACACACACACACACACACACACACACACACACACACACACACACACACACACACACTTCTTCCTGCTTACTTTTTCCCACTTCTTTTTACCTATATTACATCACCACTTTCTAGTGGTTAGTTGGTTGTTCAATATAGAAAATGTCTTTTTAGGATGTTAAATTGAAATTGCTTGTATACTGAAACCCCGCCTTGTGCCCGATGTTCCCTGGGATAGGCTCCAGGTTTCCCCGTGACCCTGAAGGAAGGATAAGCAGTATAGAAGATGGATGGATGTATACTAAAATCCTCTGTTTCATTATTTTACTCCACACAGTTGCTTCAGTCCACTCAGTCCTACAGAAGTACTGAAAATATTCAGATGTCAATCAAATACAACAAAAGAGTAGAAAATAATCGAAGTGCTGTTGATTGGTAGAGACATTGGTTGGAGATAAGAGCAAGTGTACTATACACAGAAAAACAGATCTAATGGACATTTCTCAGCCAGCAGAGAGTTTCAAATACCGTTTGACAATACTTTACAAAACAGCCAGTAGTAGAGATGTAACCAACTCCATTTTCTTCATTTTTAGTATGTTTATGAATATCAGCGCTTGGTGGTATTGACCAATAACTGATTATCATCCAGTGCCGACATCCTCTTTGTGGCTCGCCACTTTCTAACTTGAGGCCAGTATCGGCAATGAGAACAATACTCCGTATCAGATTAATGAATTTCTACTGATTACATCATTTTCACAATATGACTACTCATGATGGCAGTCACTATAAATACACACCTATAGTGAGTCTGTCAGGCAAAAATTAAACGCCATGTTCAGCTGCCATGCAGAAAAACAAAGTGGGTATAACATCCACATTACCACAAGAAGACCAGGACTGGTTAAAATTGACATTTTAGTAAGATTTTAGTAATGTATGCTGTTTTGCTCTGATGCTAGATTGGTTTGTAGTGCAGTTTCTTTTGTTGTTTTTAAAAAAATGTTTTTATTGCATATCTGCTCTTTGGTTTATGTCATTGCAGTTTACCATGAAATAGATAATTACTGAAATAGAAAATGTCCCTCCAGGATTTTGTGATTGTCAAGGAGACTTTGCAATATGAATAAATTACAGCAGATTTTCAGCAGATTTGGGCCAAGATGTGTCATGTAACATCATTATAACGCATATTTGGTCAAAGCCCTCTTGATTCACATGTGTTGAAAACATGAGTACAGCTAAAAGACCTCATTTTCTAAATACAGTGCAAAACAATTTCGTGCAGTTGCCCTTTCGCCAATTCAAGTAGTTTTCTGCAATTTTTTAAAAGCCGCAGCAAAATCAAGCATTTTTGGCCGCAACAAAAAAAAAAGACTGCAAAATCCTGTACAGACTGATTAAGTTTGGGGTAGAGGCACTAGTTGTTTGATTTAGTGTCGATTTAAGTTACTATAGGGGCCATTATTAGTAGCGATGAGTCATTCACAAGCGATTCACAGTCATTCACTTTTTTGGTCGATGAAGCCAGTATCGAATGAATTTTCTTAACGAAGCTCAGACACAATAACATTTGCGCAGGGATTCTCACACATTCACTTACCTTGCAGATTTGTCAGTTATTTAAATGAACTTTATGAAATGCAACGCATAGTAAGGTTATTCTGTTATTTGAAATATAGAGGAAGATTTTAGGAAATAACTGCAACCAGAGTTATACAAAGAAAAACTACCTCTGGTCAAAATATCCCAAATGTTGTCCACTTCAAGAGGTGAGAAAAAAATGGCCAATCAACCATTTGAGAGATGAAAGAGTCTGCTCTTATTGGTGAACTGAGCCAAATGATCCGACTCACTGAAAAGAGCTGGAATTTCCATAACTGGTTATAAGAATGTATATAGTGATGTATTATGTTACCATCTGATATTTTGAAAATTTTAAATTGTAGCTATGTGGCCAACTCCTATTTGATTATTGTGATACTTCTCTGATTGGGTATTAATGCTTCCTTTGCTCTCTCTCTCTCTCTCTCTCTCTCTCTCTCTCTCTCTCTCTCTCTCTCTCTCTCTCTGTGTAGGAGCATTAGCTGGAGGCATAGACATCGCAACTCACTGGCTAACAGACCTGAAAGAGGGTATATGTATGAACGGCTTCTGGTTCAACCACGAGCACTGCTGTTGGGACTCCAAAGAGACCACCTTCCAGGAGAGAGAAAAATGTCCAAACTGGAAGAGCTGGGCCGAGCTCACGGTGGGAGTCAATGAGGTG
Organism: Ictalurus punctatus; assembly: GCF_001660625.3. Taxonomy (NCBI): domain Eukaryota; kingdom Metazoa; phylum Chordata; class Actinopteri; order Siluriformes; family Ictaluridae; genus Ictalurus; species Ictalurus punctatus. Next base: position 23,221,658 of record NC_030422.2, read on the forward strand.
GGTGCTGATTAACTAGTACACACACAAATACAGGCAGACCGACAAGCTACATTATTACACACAGGTGCACACACACGGTTAATAAAATAAATGAATAAAAAGCTTGCCTAAAATCTAGTTTAAAAGCACACATACAGGTTTTTCACTGAGAAGTGAGTCTGGTTTCCGATGTGTGGTGGTCGTCACTCCCTCTAGTGGCGTAGAGTTCAAAACCACAACAGGAAATGACTGCAACTGAATATGTGAAAGTACATTTTACTTGCTTGTCTGAAATGTCTGCCCCAGAGCTTACAGTACAGAACGGATACAAGCTAAAGCACTCATTGATTTCAATTCGATTCTGATTTATTATGCGTTTGTTCTGATTTTACAGTAAAGCATCCAATCACTGGATATATCATCATTTATATATTAACAAAAAAAAGTCATACAATAAGAAGTGATCCCCACCCCCTTTATATATTTATTTTTAGATAAGTGTGCTTTATCCAACATTACATTAGCCTAAATATTTTGCTTGTGCATACACGCACTAAAAAGTAAGAGATTGCACTGTTCCATGTGTGTGCACTAGGGGGCGAGTGCCTATGTGGTGAACTATCTGATGTATGTGAGCTGGGCTCTGCTCTTCTCCTACCTGGCTGTGGTCATCGTCAGAGCCTTCGCCCCATACGCCTGTGGCTCAGGAATCCCTGAGGTAACACGCTTGTATGTTTGACCATCTCACCCACTGATACACTTGTGCATACACACGCTTGTCATTATTATTAGTGACTGATTAGCCATATTTAAATGCAGTCAGTATGGTAAAAATGCTCTGTGGGTCTGTGTGTTCCACCCAATGTGCAGAGCAGCTGTGACTTGTTTTAGCAGCATGAAAAGAAAACTCGTGTGTGTTTAAAAAAAAAAATGTTTAAAAATCCTTTGCCACTTTTATTTCAGAAATCTAGCAAAGTGTTTGCAGATGTTAAACTCTCATTATTTGCGTACTATAAACACACACAGACAGGAAAAAAACCAAAACATTTTGTGTATCAAAAGCCCCGAATGTCATCTCCCGTCATGAGATTTTAAAAAAATTTAAAAAATAAATAAAAGATTGTTTAAAACCATAAGATTTAAGGAATTTCTCCTCCTTCTTCACTGAGATCTCAAAATGATCCATTTCCTCAAAAGGCCTTTTCAGCACTTGGTTCCTGCCAAGAGCAAGAAACTGTCACATAAATGATGATCCAGGGAAAGCGAAAACTTTAGTTCCTCCCTTTCACACATCATCCTGAGTGGATTAATGGATTAGAGGTTGTTGACTTTCATGCGTTTCCCAAGACACTTATTCATTAGTCTCTCCTGTGTTAAGTCACTCTCTGATAAGTAACGTTGAGAGAAATGGCTTGGTGTTAAACCTTTCTTGCTCTCTTTCAGATAAAGACTATCCTAAGTGGGTTTATAATCCGGGGCTACTTAGGAAAGTGGACTCTAGTGATAAAAACGATCACTCTGGTGCTGGCCGTGTCTTCAGGGCTCAGTCTGGGGAAAGAGGGCCCACTGGTGCATGTGGCCTGCTGCTGTGGAAACATCCTCTGCCATCTTTTCACCAAGTACCGCAAGAACGAGGCCAAGAGGAGGGAGGTAGGAGACACGGGGCGACCGCGGGAGGGAGTGGAAAATGGAGAGGAGTGATTGAAAGATATGGAAGAAAGGGTGGGAGATTGATGTAAAGCACAACAAGATAAGAAGAAAGAGGATTGGGAGAGATTTGGGAACGGATGAGGAGGAAGACAGGACCCTTTGTGTCTTAAGCCAAGAAACAGTAATATAATATAAAGAGATTTACTCCAGACACGGCAGTAAGAGAACACGGCAAAAGTTAATCGAGCTGGACAGATTACTGAGCAGGCAGATAGCTACGCTCTACTGCTTAAATTAGCTCCATTTACACTAGAATGTGAAATTAAAATAATAACTGTGTTTCATGGATGTGCCTTAATTAAACAGGATGTTGGGTGTATGGGTTAATTAGCCTGTAGTTGGGATAATAAATTGGGGTAATTATTTTTATGCATTCTTTTTGTATGTGTTTGAGTGCTAATATATTTGTATGTTTGTGTGTGTGTGTGTGTGTGTGTGTGTGTGTGTGTGTGTGTGTGTGTGTGTTTTGAAATGTTTCTGCTGGATTGTCTCAGGTCTTGTCAGCAGCCTCCGCTGTGGGCGTGTCTGTAGCATTTGGAGCTCCTATAGGAGGCGTGCTCTTCAGTCTGGAAGAGGTCTGAATTAAAGCCGTGAATATTTCCAGTATTAATGTATCGTTAAAATGCTGTTTCATGTCATGCATACAGAATCTGTGTACCGCTCTGTGTACATCAATAATATGTAGAGTCAACTCCATAATTATTGGTACCCTTTATATGCTATTTTGAGCTTAAATAGAGTGGAAAGTAAAAGTATGTGAATCCCATTGGAATTGATTTTGGTTGGAATTGGAGTTGGTTTTCTGTATGAATTGGTCATACGCTGTGATCTCATCTTCATCAAAGTCAGAAGTGTAGACAAATTCAATGTGCATAAACTAACAACACACAAACATAATTATAATCTTATAGTTTATATAGTTCTAATCGTTCATGTCTTTATTGAAGACATCCTATTAAACCTTCACAGTGCTGTGGAAAAAGTTGGTCAATACTCCTTTTGGCAGCAGTAACCTCAACCAAGTGTTTGGACCACTCTTCCTTACAGAAATGCTTCAGCTCAGCCATATTCTTAGGATATCTGCTATAAACAGCTTTTTTAAAGTCATTTCTTGGTATCTCTATGGGGTTAAGGTCTGGGCTCTGAATGGGCCACTATATATAAAAAAAGGCATATTTTCTTATTTTGAAGCCATTCTGTAGTGGATTTACATCAGTGTTTTGGATCATAGTCCTGCTGCTTCACCCAACTTCTACTGAGCTTTAACTGGCACTCAGCCACCCTGATATTATCCTATAAGATATCTTCATAAACTTGGGAATAAATTTTTTCCACAATAATGGTAAGTGGTCCCGAAGCAGCAAAGCAGCCCTAAATCATGATGCTCCCTCCACAGTACTTAACCATTGGATGATGTTTTCACACTGGTATGCGTTGTCCTTTTTTTTTTTTTTTTTTTTTTTTTTTTTTTTTTTTTTTTTTTTTAAACCAAATACGTAATGATGCGTGTTCTTCCCAAGCAACTTAATCTTAGTTTCATCAGTCCACAAAACATTTTCACAAGTAGTGTTGTGGAGTGTCAAGGTGGCCTTTGGCAAGCTTCAGGCATGCAGAAATGTTTTTTTTTTTTTCGTTTTTTTTGGGTTTTTTTGGAAAGCAGTGGCTTTATTCATGGTGTCCTGACATGGACATCATGCCTGTGTATTGTTTTTCATATAGACTCATGAACAGAGATGTTAACCAGTTGCAGTGATTTCTTCAAGTCTTCAGCTGTCAATCTAGGGTTTTTTTATTATTTTTTTTTATTTACCTCATTGAGAATTCTGCGGTGTGCCCTTTGAATCATCCTGGCTGGACGGCCACTTCTAGGGAGAGTAGCCAGAATACGAAATCATCTCCATTTATAGATGGTATGTCTAACAGTGGACAGATGGATATTCAAGCTCTTTAACTTTAACTTTGTTCCAGCTTTATGCAACTTGATCATAGTCTTCAGAGATCTGATTTTTGCGAGGCATGGTTCACATCAGCAGATGCTTCTTGTGTGTAGAAAACTCGAAAAGTTTGAGTGCTTTTTATAAGTCAAAGTAGCTCTAACCCACACCTCCAATCTCGTCTCATTAATTGGACACTAGCTTTGCCAACTTCCGACTCTAATGAGCTTTTGTTGACGTCATTATCCTAGGCTTTCACATACTTTTTCCATGCTATACTGTGAATATTTGAATGACATGTAATATGTGCAATGCAGAACAATGCAGTCATTTGTGTGTTATTAGTTAAAACAAATTGTGTTTGTTGATTATTGTAACTTAGATGAAGATCAAACCAGATTTTAAGACAAATTTATACATAAATGCAGGTAATTCACATATTGGGTTCACATACTTTTTCTTGCCACTGTATATGGGTAATTTGAATATTAACCCCCTCCCCCCCCCCACACACACATACAATTTTTGTGTTTCTGCAGCAATTTTTCGCTGATTTCTTTCCACGTTTGGGATCATTATCTTATTGCAAGGTTCATCTACAGCCATCTTTTAACCTTCTGGCAGAAGCAACCAGTTTTGGACTGATATTACCTGGTACTTGGTAGAATTCATAATCTCATCAGTCTTCACAAAATCTGCTAGACCACCAGCTACAAAACAGCCCCACCGTCTCAAGGAGCCACCATCATATTCAATTGTAGTTATCTGGTTCTTTTCGATGTATGCATTTGCCTTTTGCTAATGATAATGAAGTACAGGTGCTACATTATGTGGGTTGCCTTTGAGATGAACTTGTGCAACATATAGGTGTTTATAGAGTTTGGTTATTTTATACATTTATAATTTCAGCTAATTTTCTTGAAGAGTGTGAATAATTCTGGAGATGACTACAGCATCCCATGAGTGTGTATCATTAGTGTCCACTGAGTGTCATACATCATTGTTATATTCTGAGAACTATTTCCTGCTATAATGTCATATTGAGTCTTTTCTGTATTTCTGTCCCCTGGGCCAGGTCAGCTACTACTTCCCCTTAAAGACAATGTGGCGTTCATTCTTCGCCGCTCTGGTGGCCGCCTTCACCCTACGCTCAATCAATCCCTTTGGCAACAGCCAACTCGTCCTCTTCTACGTGGAGTTCCACAACCCATGGCACTTTCTGGAGCTCTTCCCTTTTGTTTTGCTTGGTATTTTCGGCGGCCTTTGGGGGGCATTTTTCATCCGTGCCAACATGGCCTGGTGTAGATGGAGAAAGAACACGCGTCTGGGTCAATACCCTGTGTTGGAAGTGGTGCTGGTGGCACTGGCTACAGCGCTGTTGGCCTTTCCAAATGACTACACACGCATGAGTGGCAGTCAACTCATCTCCGAGCTGTTCAATGACTGCAGTCTGCTTGACTCCTCCCAGCTGTGTGACTACACCACCCAAGTGCAGGGTGGAGCAATGAATGGTAACTTAAGTCACGGTGCTAACTTCAGCAACGGCCTGTCTGAGCGGGCAGCTGGGCCTGGAGTGTACACGGCCATCTGGCAGCTGGCGCTAGCAATTCTCTTTAAGACGCTGACCACTGTGGTTACGTTTGGCATGAAGGTATTACTGCAGCGAGCACTATTTTTCAGACTGTTTTTTACGGCCGCATTTGTTATACTGGCCCCTTTTCTATCCATCATAACCTTTGCAGACACCATAGGCCAGGTTAGAAGGTAGGGTAGATGTTATTTCTACATCGTTTGGGGCAAATATCTTTGTATTTATTGAAGGCGGAAAATCTTTTGCCATTTTTGCCAGATTTCAGGCTTAGTGACATCCAATGGGTTTTTGTCCCCCAGACCCACAGACATACATGATCAAGTTAATATTACTGTACATATGATAAAAATTTTACATATGGTAAAATTTTTGGGGTCAATAATACTTTTACAACTACAACAATAAATTATTCATCAAAAAAGAGTCATTTAAATCTAGTACAAAACAGTTTTAATGTCCGAAAAACTAACGACGATGCTTACCTTATCTTTTGAAAAGTGATGTACAACCCCAATTCCCCAATCACCCCTGTCCCAACTTTTTTTGGAACATTTTGCATGCATCAATTTCAAAATAAACATTTACCTTAAAAAAATCATCAAAAACCTTGTCTTTATATGTTTCTGTTTAAATACAAGTCAAAGTACATTTACAAACCATTTCGCTTTTTTATTAGCATTTTCCCTATTGTCCCAACTTTTTCGGAACTGGATTTGCAATTCATCACAATATTGACATTATATCATCTTATCGCCCAGCCCTAATCTCGGCTCCATCCATCTTCTGTTTCCTTTGCCCTTCTCTGTCATAGGTGCCTTCTGGTCTATTTATTCCCAGCATGGCGGTAGGGGCAATAGCAGGCAGACTGCTGGGCATCGGCATGGAGCAGCTGGCATTCTACCACCACGACTGGTCCATCTTTAGCGGCTGTTGCATTACGCCAGGCCTTTACGCCATGCTCGGGGCTGCAGCATGTCTGGGTATGTCTAACACACATCATTAAAGAAGATCACAAAATCACCCCATTTCATCTGCTTTCCACTAACCGGAATGTGCCTGCTCATACATTTAATCACAAGTGTTTGTTTCATCCTTACTGTTGCTCGTTGCTGCCCAATAAGTCCACAGCACAAGTTTCACAGCTCATAAACCTTCAAACTGGCAGGCACATTTAAATCGTAAGCCGTGCTGGAGACGTTACATGGAGGTCACTGGAGTATGAAAGCCCATCTGATGAGGAAAATGCCTGTATGGCTGTTTGGATTTATAAAATGGTCTGTTGTAGTTATGGTGTAGCTGCAGCTCTTTGATGCGCAGCCCGAACGACATTTTCAGTGCTGGTCTTCCGTGACAGTGCAGGAACATTACACACTTCAGCATGGGACTTCACATTCAGTCTGGAACGCTTGTTAATTCTACAGGGACAAAATGTTTGCATGCTAAATTGTTTCACATGGGCTCACAGTGGTTTTTGCACTCATTCATTATTTTCATTTCTTTTAGTTTTTAGTCTTTTTCTCTGTTGCTTTCCAGCCCTGATTGATATACAACATTTTGCCTCTGATCTTGTTTTTATGGAGCCAAAAATTCTGATAATATAAAAATATATGGACAGAAATTATTCAGATACCAACAGCTTTAGTTAAGTATAGTTTTAGCGCCATGGTTAATTCAGTAATTCAAATCGAATTAATAACCTAATTCAAGTGGACTCTATGAAATGGATCAGTTTTTTTGGTGAACCCGTGCACACTGTAGCATCAGATTCTGGCTTAATGGCTGACAGGAGTTGAACCCGATGTTGTCTCCTGCTGTTGTAGCCCATCCACCTCAAAGGTTTGATGTGTTGTGCATTATGAGATGCTTTTCTGCTCAACACAGTTGTAAAGAATGTTTATTTGAGTTACCAAAGTACAGTTTCTGAAATACTCATTTGGCACCAACAACCATACCAAAGTTAATGTCAGTCACTGAGATCACATTTTTCCACATTCTGTTTGATGTGAACATTAAATTGATTTTATGCATTGCTGCTCCTTGGCTAATCACATTCCCTTCCACTTCCCATCGTCTCTCTCCAATTCCCTTTACAGGTGGTGTAACTCGGATGACGGTGTCTCTGGTGGTCATCATGTTTGAGCTGACCGGAGGACTAGAGTATATCGTGCCCCTCATGGCAGCTACTATGACCAGTAAGTGGGTGGCGGATGCGCTAGGCCGAGAGGGCATCTACGAGGCGCACATCCGGCTGAACGGCTACCCTTTCCTCGAGCCCAAGGAGGAGTTTGAGCACAAGACCCTGGCCATGGATGTAATGCGTCCACGGCAGTCTGATCCTCCACTTTCTGTCCTCACGCAAAGCGGCATGAGCGTGGACCAGGTGGAGGCCATAATAGCTGATACGTCATACAGCGGTTTCCCCATAGTCGTGTCCCAGGAGAGTCCAAGGCTGGTGGGCTTTGTGCTGCGGCGGGACCTGGTAATATCAATAGGTGAGAAAGGCTGAGAGAGAAGTGTGTGTGTGTGTGTGTGTGTGTGTGTGTGTGTGTGTGTGTGTGTGTGTGTGTGTGTGTGTGTGTACAATTGACAAGCATATTTTTGTTGTTGTTGTTTTATCTGAAGTATAATTAATTTTCTTTTGTGCTTTGTAGAAATATTATTATTATTATTATTATTATTATTATTATTACTCTGCAGTTTTAAAATATTTGTGTATTTTATATTTTTTAGTAGCTTTATCATCAGGACTGTGTAAGGTTTTCCTTAGACTTATCTGGTTCCTCATTCCTGTCTCATTTCTGCCTCCTCTTTACCAGATAACGCACGGCGCTGCCAGGAGGGCATCGTGGGAGCATCGCAGGTCCTCTTCACCGAACAGACTTCGAATCCTGTTGGCCCTCCTCCACTCAGTCTGCGCAGCATCATAGACCTCAGTCCACTAGCCATCACTGACCACACACCCATTGACATCACAGTGGACATCTTCCGCAAGCTCGGATTACGCCAGTGCCTTGTCACACAGAACGGGTGTGTGTGTGTGTGTGTGTGTGTGTGTGTGTGTGTGTGTGTGTGTGTGTGTGTGTGTGTGTGTGTGTGTGTTAGTCCTATAGTGCAATATTCCTTCAAATATACAGTACTGTGCAGAAATTTTAGGCGGCCTATCTATTTATATAGTACTAACTTTGTTATAGCTTTTTTTTATTTTATGACTTTATGACTACATTATCGAGTCGCTACAAAAACATTTTAGATACAAACATTAGCTTTCCAGAAAAAAATTAAATGTTACAGAAAAATGTTTGTATGTCATTAAAGAAAGCAGCAGATTAAGTTGTAAGAGACATTTTAGACAAAAAACACAATGAAGGCTGATGGGTTTTGCTGCAAATATAAGAAGCAAAGTGCAACAGTCAAAATCTCCAGAAGAACCGTGTCTGATTCTGCAGGATGCTCAATAAAACTTACATCTCAGTTCCTTATAAAACTACACTAATTGTACTAGAGACTACTTTTTAAAATGTATTTATTTATTTGTCACACCAAATATAGACTTTGTTTCATTTATTATTTTTTACTGCTCTATACGGTATTTTTTTTAAATGTACAAACATTTAATTTCATTATTTTGAAGTCATCTTTGCTCTACAGCATTTCTTCGCCTAAAACGTTTGCACACTACTGTACAAGTCAAATCGAGAGACCGAGACTGAGACAGAGAGAGATAGAGAGAGAGAGACCATCAATAAGAGGTCATTTCTTGTTAAACTGTTGAGGCATTTCTTTCGTGGGTCGGTAGTGTATGATAGTCGTCTGATTTATCCTTGTTATGGAATTTGTATCATTAACAAATTGTAAAATAGTTTTAGCTGAATAGAAAATGAAAGCTGGCAAGTGAAATGGTGTTTTGTGTGCTTCTGTGTATTTTGCACTTCTAACTCTATTATATTGCAAACAGTATTCGTCTAGTATTTCACCATCCAGATGGGATTGTTTTCCCCACACTGTACTTTAGCTGGTTATCGTACTATCCTTGGCCTTGGTCATATGTGTATCCTGTAGAGAAAACCGTACATTCAGCCTGTGGTCTGGCCCCAAGAAGCATGCTGTGAGATTACAGTGGAGTGACTAAATAGTATGCAGTATGCTGTTTGGAACACAGCCTTGAATTGTCTCTGACTGTGTATTGAATTTGCACTCATAGTCGTGAGATTAATTCATGCCATGGACAAGAGTGCAGCACAGCCCATGTTAATAAAATATTCTTCTGGATGTAGTTAGCAATAGCAGGGATAACAGAATTCCCAAATAGTGCATCCAGTGGCACTGGTCTTTTAAATGTTATATATAAACAAAAATAAGACACTGAACAAATAGACAAACCAACAGTGGTGCAACCAAAGAGGCAACTAGAACCTGAATAGAAATCTTGTGATTTAATGTACTGAAGTTAATAATAATAATAAAAAAGATCTCTAATATTAGATAATTAGGTAACGTTAAGCAAACTCCTCAACATTGCAGATATTTTGTTCGATTGAGGAACTAAAAATTGTGATCCTGATTCAAATATAATGAATTATGCAATCCTAGTTAATACTGAAGTTAAGCTGCCTCTGTGGTTTAGCTGGTATACAATCTGTGCTATAGGCGGTCACATACAGTTGCAATCAAAATGATTCACCCCCCACTGCAAATCAGGTTTATTGTCAAAATTTACAGATTTTCAGCTGTTTGCAATGAACAAATCAAACAAATGCAATTGAAATAGTTCAACACAACAAATGCTTCAATGGTTTCCCCAAATTCAACTGAAAATGCAACTTATAATGACTTCTCCAGTTTCAAAATTATTCAACCCCTTCATGGCAAGCATCTTTAGTACTTAGTAGCGCACGCTTTTGCTCTTATGACCTGCTGCAAACGAGATGCATAGCTTCTGGCAGCGTTCCTGAGGAATCTTATCCCATTCCTCATGAGCAATGGCCTCCAGTTCAGTGATATTCTTCGGTTTGCATTCTGCAAAAGCCTTCTTCAAATCCCACCAAAGATTTTCTATGGGGTTCAAGTCAGGTGACTGTGATGGCCCTGTAGAATCTTCTTGGACTTTTTCTGCAAACAAGCCTTGGTGGAATTTGAGGTATGTTTGGGATCATTGTCCTGTTTGAAGGTCCAATGATGCCCAAGCTTCAGCTTCCTCACAGACACCATGAGGTTTTCTCCTAGGATTTATTGATCGTGCCGAAAAGTTCCAGTTTTGTTTAATCACTCCACAGAACAGAATCCCAAAACTTCTGAGGGTTATTTATGTGATTTTGAGCCGAGTTCTCTTGTGTTTTGGGTCAAACCTTCTGCGTTTAGTACGTGCCTTACTGCGCTCACTGAAACCTCAGTGTCTGTTACCACCAAGTCTTGCTGCTGGTCTTTTGCAGTCACTCGAGGGTTTTTCACAACCTGCCTTCTCAGAACTCTGCTTGCAACCGTTGATAGCTTAGTTTTTCGCCCCGTCCAGGTATTTAATGTATTTTCTGCCCCGTCCAGGTATTTCATACACTTTCTTCCCCTAGCCAGTTCAGGTATTTCATGTGTTCCAGCTCAAGCACACCTGGTGTAACTAAACAAGTCCTTGATTAGCTGCGTCAGGTGTGCTTGAGACAGCACCTGCTTTGCATATTTGTGCTGTTGTGAGGGATTCTATTCAGGGGATTTAATTTAATCATTTTGAAAATGGAGAAATCATCATAAGTTGCATTTTCAGTTGGATTTGGGGAAATCACTTGAAGCATTCGCTTTTGTTTGATTTGTTCATTGCAAATAGCTGAAAGTCTGTAAAATTTGACAATAAACCTGATTTGCAATGGGGTAGAATGATTCTGATTGCAACTGTAATTGTTGTGTGTGTGCGTGTGTGTGTGCACGCATGCACACACAAAAGGGAAAGATGAGCAGTCTGTTTATCTTTTTCTCCCTCCCTGGAGCCAAACTTCTTGCCAGCAAATGGAAATGACATCTGTGAGTGATTGAGGGTTGACTGACTGCTTAATACACACAGACACACGCACATACGTGTGGATTGCATATTCATTTATGTAGTCATGTGTACAAACATATTATATCATGGCTTTTGTCAGTCATGCCCTAGTGAGGACCTTTTGTTCTTGTTTTCTGTTATTTATATGGCGCTGCCAGATTTTTCAATTAATGTGATCATCAAATAGATTTTACTCATTCTTTCTTTCTTTTCTTCCTCTTCTGTCTTTGTAGGCGTTTGTTGGGGATTATCACTAAGAAGGACATTTTGAAGCACATGGCCCAGATGACAAACAGAGACCCCGAGTCCATTCTTTTCAACTGAGAACCTGTTCCACCCCACTCAGCAGGAGAGACATTAAATCCCATTCCATCACATGGACACACTTCCCAGACTGGATCATCCCAATTACTTGGTGGAAAGTGTGTGTGTGTGTGTGTGTGTGTGTGTGTGTGTGTGTGTGTGTGTGTGTGTGTGTGTGTGTGTGTGTGTGTGTGTGTGTGTAGCAGAATGTTTTGTGTGAATGTCCTGCGGCTTTGGCGTAGATGGAGAAGCGGAGTTGGGCGACATGCCTAGACGGGAAGTCCTGTCTTCCAGGGGATCTGACTTTACAGCTTACCCTGAAGCTGTCACACACTCCACTGCTGCCTACTGCACACACACACAAGCGCACCACTGATCCACATCTTCCTTGGAAGACTGTCACAAAGACATTCCTGTGAACACTGACTTTGAACTTTGCCTTTTTTTTAATCCTGCATATGTCATTCCTGGATTCTCTTTGAGGGAAGCCATGGCAGGTGAAGGGCATTTTTGGAACGTCATGCATTTGGCTCTCTCTCTCACTCTCACTCTCTCTGTCTCTCTCTCACTCTAGCTGACATGCCTGAACTTGCCCAGGTCAGACAATCACTGTGGGAAGTAGATGGGAGATGAGACGAGAGTGTATCATGTTAAAAAGTCACACACTCTGTCTTCCTCAAACTCAGCCACCCTGTCAGACACTCATGCAGATAAAAGCCAGAGACAGTGTTGTGTTCGAGCTTGGTAGAATCGAAGTGTTAATTTAAAGTGTCAGTGTCTGAATGTTAGTGATTGAATGTAACTTGAAATTGAGCAGCCATTCTGTTCTGTATGCTGAAGGGAATTATTTAAGCCACTGTGGTCAACTTTATATGTTTACATCATTCAGAAAGATCTTTTGAGGAGATACTCTGCGAGGATCTCTTAGCATCTGCCATTTAGCTCGGATTATTTTACAAAGTTGGTCAGTTTGTGTAAAGTGTGTTAACAGTCGGTATGTCCTGCAATATCCTTTAGATCATGTTGGGATTTCTACCATTTTGTAGCAAAGTATACTAGAGAACATTTCTTGCACTGTGTAAATATGAGCAGCCACAGAATATCCATAGTATGTTTCTTGTGTTTTATGGACATGGGGGTTCACCAGTGGACCTGTGTTGTCTTTCCCAGCCCAGGCCAGTAGAGGTCACTATCTCTCTCACGATCTCACACAGCTGCACTGTGACTATTCTGATCCTTTTTGGCGAGCTTTCCTTCTCTTCTCATGACTGCTCACGTGCCCTAGTGTTAGCGAGTTACATGTCTCCATCTCACTCCAGAGAACTGAAGTTGAAGGGAGTCGAAGTTTGTCCCTTCTGCATTGCTTATCTTCCTGTGCTGCCCTCTGAGCGTGATCGTCTCATCTTGGGTGTATCCTCCATACTCTGTTTATCTTGTTTGCATTCATTATGACCCTGGACAACCTCGGTTGAGCATCATGTCTTTCCATTCCCTCCTTTTGTTTTAGTGGTTGTGACAATCCAATAATGACCTAAGAAGAGGCTCCTCCCAAAGGAAGCGTAGGCGGAGTGCGGCCTCTATTTACTCTACTCCCCGTCCTCGGCACGCTCACGCCACATCCATTGTACTCGCATGTTTATCTACCTTAACATGATGTTAAAAGCATGTTAGTCCTTTCAAATACATCCCGCGGCCACTTCTTCTCTCTCTTTCTTTCCCTAATATTCCCGCGAGCAGGAGCGAGGGCGCGGAGGTCGGAGGAGGCTATTGTTCCCACTCATGCTCGTCTGGGCTAGTGGTCGCCAGGATGTTCACCGACGGCATTTCCATGCTGCCCGGCCCTCTTCCACTCTTAGAGAGCCAATTTCCGTACAACAACAGCCAATTCTGCATTATTGTAATATAATAGAGGCGTGGAACGAAACAATCTCTGCCTCCGCTGATTGAAAGTAAATGTTTGTGTGCGCGCTTGCAAGGTGCGCGGGAATGAGAGATTAATCCTTTCTTTTCTGACCCCCTGAGAAAACAAGGCGAGTGTTGCTGGGAGAGGCTAGAGAGGAGGTTAATTAAACAGCGTGGCCGGGTCACATTCACAAAGGTCCCTTTTTGTGGCATCAGGGTTATGAGAGAGAGAGAGAGATTTGGCTTGTTGGCTTGCTCATTGCTGCTGGGTTACCGAGTGTCCAAGCTCTCTGTTGTAATCCAACCCTTGATTGGCTTTAAGGGCTCGGTCCAGGGCTGAATGAAATGTCATCTAGAGCAGGACATACCACAGACCCCCCCCAATCCCCAACCCTCCGCCTGCCTTCTCTCCTCCTCCCCGTTCTTATCTGTACCAAGCTGCACACCACCCTGTGGAAGAATGTTCGACTTGGTGCTTTATCCAGCTGTGGTTATTAACCACCTGCCAAAAAAGCGCTTTTGTATAACAAATGTGCCATTCAAACTCAGGAAAACAAACAAAGAAGGAAAAAAAAAGGCTTGTTTTCAAGGCGCTTGTTTGAAAAGACGCCTGTTCTTGCTCTGAGAGCAGCAGTGACAGGTGGAGACATGGCAAACAAATTGTCGTTGCAAATACAAGACCAAATGCTTGTGTGTTGCGTCTGAAGCGCTGAAGATGCAGATTCTGGAGCGAGCAGTATACAGAGACTCCACCCTGCAGATGGATACACCTCTCAGAGTTACTGGACCATCAGTAGGTTTGTTTTCTCCATGCACACGGCCGAACTCAGACCTGCTTCCCATCCGAGCACTAATACCGTTTCAGTTTAAAGGTGAACGAGAACACTGAGTCCCCACAGTGTTCACAGTAGTATTATTCTGGGAAATCGGTCCACAAAGAACCTGAAGGTCAATGTAATGCATTCTTTAGGACCTTTACACAAAATGGATTTCTAACTTTATTTATTTTGTAAAATGCTGACTGCACTGTGGAATTTGTAATCAAAAGAGTAAATGTGAAGCGTTTCGATTCTGGGCTATGTATTCTTTTGGGGTGTGTGTGTGTGTGTGTGTGTGTGTGTGTGTGTGTGTGTGTGTGTGTGTGCACATGATCAAGTATGTGAGGAATCAGGAATGCTTGGTGTTTTGTTTCAGTCAATCAAAAACTTGTTTAAGAAATGAAATAGACTGTAATATTGACATTAACTCATGTTTCTGCTCCAAAGAAAATCCCCAAAATTGTCAGCGCACTTCTGGCCAATTGCAAATTGGCCCCATATGCCGCTCTGTAAAATATGCATTCTTTAAAGCAAATTGCAGAGCACATCCTACAAAGGATTACAGCTCTGGCCTCAGTCCAGAAATACCTCCCGTCAACCCCCCGCAACTCCTCCCCAACCGCCCCCCTTCCCACCCCCCACCATGAGATATTGATCTATTATTTTCACTTGTTCATAAAGTAGCGAGTGCTTTTGACATCACATGATGGTGTCCTCTTTGAACGAGTTGAGTTATTATTCCCAGGAGGAAATTCACAAACATGATGAACTACACACACACACACACACACACACACACACAGAGGCTATTTTAACCCATAAATCGAGCTCTTTGTCATCCCACATTCTTTTTCTGTTCAGGTGCAGCTTTTCTCTTCATGTGGCTTTAGCAGCACTGCGAGAAGTACAGGCCTAAAGGCTGTATCCCTCATCCTGCCTGATTCTCACCATTCCACAGTTTCACCTCAATGAGGCTTGGGTCTGTATCTCTTAGAATTCACTCCTGAGAATCATGCCAAGAGGTGTTTTTATGACTAAAATTCCTCACAGCTCAGAGTAGGATCACTAAGTTACTTTATCATTGCTTACATTTTATCAAGGACCAGGTGCGACACTTATTATTAAAGAAATCCTCCTTGTTCACAACAGCATCATGATGTAATGGAGGATCTCTGGTTAGACTTTTGTCTATTTTAGAAATGTCTACCCCTTTTTTTTTTTTTTTTTAACTTGGAAGTACAGACCACACCCTCTACTAAATTAAATGAAGAGGGATTGTGAAACTGTAAAAAGGTGGAAAAAATTATGAGAACTTGAGGGCTGATGATCTGGGTGCTTAA
This sequence comes from Ictalurus punctatus, assembly GCF_001660625.3. NCBI lineage: Eukaryota > Metazoa > Chordata > Actinopteri > Siluriformes > Ictaluridae > Ictalurus > Ictalurus punctatus. The sequence goes on from NC_030422.2 coordinate 23,237,263, forward strand.
AGAGTCTTGAGTAGGAGTTGTGAAATAGGGAGGACGTGGGGAAGTGGTGGGTGTGGAAACTCACTAGAGAGAGAGAGAGAGAGAGAGAAAGAAAGAAAGAGATGGGAATTTACAGGATGGTAATTAAGAAGTAGATGGAGCTTCAGGTGTGGTCTTTCTCCCAAATTCAAGTCCATTTTTGGCATGATGTACACTATATGGCCACTATAAGTTGGAAGCACAATGTCTTTGTACACTGTACCATTAATATTTCCCTTCACTGAGATTAAGGAGCCTAAATCTGTTCCAGCATGATGGTGCACAAAGCGAGGTTTATGGTTTCCCAAGGAAGTGTGGAACAATGTTACGACCCCGGTCTAGGGTCGAGGTGTAACATAAAAAGTATTAAACATAAATCACAATCAAATTAATGAGCTTGACACATGTGTCATTCAATTTTTTGATTACCTTGCCAATTTAATGATTGAAAGAAAATAATCCCAAATAAACAGAATGACTCAGAAAGCAAAATCTCTTCTGGGCAAGGCAAGGCCAAAATAATAAACAAAACAGGTGCTATCTTGCCCCGTATTAATTTAAATAACCTAACAACAGAAAAGGTCATTCAAAGTAAAATACAGAGTCTAACCTAACTCCCTAGCTGATTCAAAAACAGAGAACAAAGATTGACTCAAAATGAACGGCACCCAATCCCTACAGCTTTCGTGATACCCTGAAAATAAATATTTACAATAGGTACAATAGGTGTATGTACAAATAAAGGTGTACACTCAGCCACAACATATAAGGCATTACATGGGAATGGGACAACACAATATCCTACCTAAACACCACGATATGAAACTTCATTAACTTCAGACAATCATTCGCTTCTTTCACTCGTACACAGTATAACAAACAAGCGAGTTCACTCAAGCACCAAGAAAACATTCGCTACTCAATCGTCCCAAAGCGAGGGTCCAGAAGAGTGGAGGTTATCATCACAGCAAAGGGGACTAAATCTGAGATGGGGTATTTAACAAGCCCATACAGGTGTAATTGATCAGGTGTCCACTACCGTTGGCGATATAGTGTACACTGTGTGTGTGTATATCACAAAGATTACGCCATTTCTAAATGGTATTGCTTAACTAGCATTTAGGCTGTCAAATGTCTCTGTTCATGAATTTCTTTGTCAATTCTTGACAATTTGTTAAAATTTATGTGGACTCTTATGTGGACTCTTATGCGGGGTTGAAAGGAAGTACTGAAAAATACTGAAAAGTCTTATAGCCACTCAAAAACAAAACGATGGGCTGTCAGCTGTCATGTTACAGAGACACTAGAAAGTGTAAAGTCATTTGTCCTGAAGATTCTGCAAGGGTGGAAAACTTCCATTTATCTCTTACTGCTGATTGTTACAAAGTGCTGTCACTGGAGACCAAAAGTGTTCAATAAACGTCCCCTCACAGAAGGCATCATGATGAAACCAACTGCACACTCTGTTTATGTGGCATATCCACCATACAAGTTAATATATAAGCAATAACATATTCGAAGAAGAGCATTGACAAAACCATTTTAATGTCCGAAAATTACTGACGATGGTTACCATATCATTGAAAAGTGATGTACAACCCCAATTCCCCAATTGCCTCTATCCCAACTTTTTTATAACATGTTGCATGCATCAACTAAACCTTTACCTTCAAAAAACTATGATGTTATTTGCCTTACAGGTGTCAGAGCTGCTGTTATAGAAAACTAATCAACACCTTCTGACTAATCAGAATTGAGAACTCTGTGGAATAAATACAGTACATAAATAATGTGCATAAGTCATGCGTTTGATATGTGGAACAAGTATTTGGAACGTCTCCTCCAATGACGCTCAAGCACTTTTACTTCCATTTTTATGTATTATAAATCTTGAGAACTTGCTTTTACTTATAAGTTTCCTACTCAAATGCTTAATGGGTATGGCTTAATGGATTACCACAAACCCTATTCAAATACTGAATATTTTTACTGAGGGATTTTTTTCATCAGTTACATACATTATACACTCATTAAAGTCGCTCACTGGGCGTCTGCATGAGTTCTCGAGAGAACGAGACGTTCTGGAGCTGCTCTTGCACTGCCAGCTGGTCTCATCTGTTTGTTTGTGTTTACTGTCTGTCAGGGGAAGACGATGTCGGGAGCTTGTGTGTTGAAAGTCTGAGTGGTTTTAGACAGGTCTTGTTCCTGCGCATGGTATCTGATGGCATTCCAGCACAAGAAAGCAGAAGGATGCATTTATCTGACAGAATGTCTGGCAGTCTCGGAGAAGGACTCATGATGGGTTAAGATGACACATGCGTGTGCACAGTCGAACAGGCTGGTGAACAGAATGAGCTGGTGAGACGAGTGTGTGGGGTCACTGTGTATGTGAGGTCGAGTTGGACAAAGACAGGGTGTGTATACACATGTTTGCTTGATAGACAAAGAATAAGTAGGTGTGTGGTCACTGCTGAATAGGTTGGATTGGGGGTTTGTGTGAATTGGTTAGATGTGTGTGTGGTCTGTCCTTGTGTAAATGACCAAGTGTGTGTGTGTACGAGATTGCAGGAGGGAGGATGAGGGGGTTGGGTCAGGACCCCCAACAAGTATGAGACTGATGGTGACTCACGTTTGGCTTGTCTCGGTGAGTTATGAGAGATGTGGGGGTGGGAGATGGACGGGGGCGTGATCTGAAACTCAGCATTAAGTCTGGGGGGTGGGGGGGGGGGGTATGTGGGGGAGAGAGAGGAAAAGTTTTAAGCTCTAAGAGAACATGATGTATGGCAACCAGATGAGTAAAACAAAATTAATGAACCCGTCTAGACTTTTAAAACACACTCATGAGTAAACTGTCTGCTGGAAAACAAGCAGTTTTATTGTTAGAAATGACACATGTCCCTCAAAATCACAGATCACAAAAGATCAAAGGATTGTTTTTTTTTTTTTTTTTTTTTTTTTTTTTACATTCGTATAGAGAGAAAACAACAGTGGTAAACAGTGCATGTTATCTTTCATCAATGGAAAAATGAGACCCACATATTGGTGATTTTAAAGATTATGAACAATTCGAAAGGAGAAAAAAAAACATACACAGCCCTGGGCAGAAGAAAAACAAAAGCCCCTTTGTTCGGTATTGCTCACGGGGTTCGGACTACATTCATTTTTTTCCGCAAGGAATTTCACCGAAACACAGTCTGGTGTCAAATAAAACTCATACAGTTCATGAATATTTCAGATCCGGGCATTTTAGAAATTACATCCACTATTTTGTGGATGCACTATTTTGTCTATTTTTAAACACATTCACTTTAAGTCACGTTTCTTCCACCAATTTCACATTTGGTTCCTCGCTGTATGTCGAGAAGGTGATCCCGTCTGGAATCTGTTTAAAGCCGCGGGGATTCTGCAGAATGTAACAGTTTCGGCCTTTCCATGGAGACCCGCTACCTGCCACACACTAACGCTCGATATCAGGGTTAGAGGGTAGTGTTTGCTTGTTTGTAGTGGAGTTTGTGTGTTTAGCCGGTATTCCACAGTGAAATTCTAAATTGTTCAAACTCGCACAGATACATGTGCTTTAGATTGGTGTGGGGTTACTCTTAGGTAAACATGTGGCCCTGTTGGGCTACTGTGCAACCAGACCTGACTGTTTCTAGTGAGGACCCTGACACACCAAGCTGACTGTCGGTAATTTGAGGACATTATATGTGAGTGGCTAACTATCAGAGTTTTTATGTGGTTTGTTCTGTACTGTTGGTTCTCATCAACACCAGTTGAATTGGTGGCACAGAAAAAGGAGAAGAGAAGAGACGAGCTACATCACAAGACAAGAAACTACAATCACAAGACAGCACGTATAAAAAAAAAAACCAAACAAACAAAAAAAAAACAAGAAGTGTCCAGCTAGGCTAGTTTGTACCTACACACCAAGCAAGAAAGTCCTAGCAGCTAGAGAGAAAAAAAAAAATCTTTTACCACAAAAATCTTTGCAGAAACTATATGGCCAAAAGTATGTCGAGGCTTGACCATCACAAACTGATGTGCTTGCTGAACGTGCCTTTTCAGACCCCCCCCGCTATTACAATGGTCTCCACTCTTTTGGGAAGGCTTTCCTTGTTTCCTTGCTCATTCAGCCACAAGAGCATTAGAGAAGCCAGGAACTGATGTTCAGTGAGGAGACCTGGGGTGCATTTGGCGTTCCAATTCATCCCAAAGGTGTTCAGTGGGGTTGAGGTTAGGGCTCAGTCTAGGCCACAAATTCTTTCACATCAACTTTGGCAAACCATGTCTACATGGAGCTCATTTTGTCTACAGAGGCATTGTCATGCTAGAACAGCTTTGAGCCTCTTGGTTCCAGTGAAGGGAAATCATAATGCTACAGCATACAGAACACATTCCATACAACTGTGTGCTTCCAACTTTGGCGAAGGAACACATGTGGGGGTGATGGTCAGAAATCCACATACTTTTGGCCATATAGCATATGTCGATTAAAGAAATGGCTTCATGCTAACAGCGTAAATAATAAACAGCACCATGCACTACACACACCAGAGAACATAGCTCCACCCACTTGTTTTCTATAGGCCACAAAACCACAGTGAATTCACAGGTCAAAATCCTTCATCCAGATAAAGACAACGCAAAACAAAAGTAATGCAAAAAATCTGCTACCCGGAGAAAATGTGTTTCTTTCATGCCCAGTGTCCTTTCCCCTTCAGTGAATAGACTTTTTCTGCTGCACATATTTTATTTGTTTGCTCTGACTACTGCTTTAGCTGACGATGTTTTGATGGATCTCCTGTATTGTCATAGCAAGGAATCAACTCGTAAATATTATGGCAAAATTACAGATGTTGGCATCTCTGCATACTACTGTACTAAATCGTATGCTACTTTAATAATCCAGGGTACCTACTCAGTAGATGATGTGTGATAGTTACATACTATTTATTGCGGTAGTGTGAGATGTGAGACCTAACTGTAAAGTCTTTGATTATGAAGACAGAGTACTGCCACCTGCTGGTATGGAGAGTTATTTTCTTTGACACAAGAAAGGAACAGACATGCATGCCTACATGCTTTCAGCTGTAGTTTTGTGTTGTGTTTTTGTGTGCAGGATATAGGGCATCAGGAAATGATCACTAGTTACCCTTGTTAGTGCTAGTTCTTCGACTCTGACTTGGTGTGCCACGGCCCCAAGATTCACACAAAGCTGTAAACCTTATGTGTAGCCTTGCTAAAGTTTTAGGAAACAAGTTATAGTTTAAACAAATAAATCCTAGCATACATGTTTGTGCCTTGTGCCTGTAATATGAATCCTAACACACTGTTTGAATCTGTATAGTCTTTTTTGTTGTTGCTCAGCCTCTGCCAAATCACTTGTAACACCTTCTCATAACCTCTGTTATACTGATTGTGCAGACCAAGTCCAATAGCCTTGCACGCTAACACATTCGGATCAATGCAGCACTGAAAGGCACTTCGGCATTTGAGTCTACAATGACTGATCTTGCGCATTCATGCTTACTCGAATCGATTATGCCTGTTGCACAATACGTCTCCTTGATGCATTTACTCCTTCCAAGATGTCGTCCCAGATGGAGATGATGATTTATAACGTTTGTTGTGGCTCACAGCCAAGTCCTTGGGAAAGGAAACAGAAAGTGCCCGGGCTGTGCATTTCACTCTTGTGTGTATTGTGTATTGGCAGCAGTTGCTTTTTAAGCCTTGAGAATAGTGGCATTATCAGGGAAACTTCAGGCTGGAGTCCAGTCAGGAAGAAACATTTTTTTTACATTGAAGTCCAGCTTGGCCCTTTATCAAGAATCTGGCCATTTATATTACACATTATTGCCTCACCCTTAGTCTGTTGTCCATCAAATGATATGTACAGGCAGAGACGTTGGCCTGCTGATTTTTCTTCTCATTTGCAGTCACCCATTGCTTATTCAGAACCTCAGTACGCTGGAGTTGAGGTCACACTCCCAATATATGAGGCATGTTGAAAACTTAAATATCCATCATGTACTGTGTGTGTGTGTGTATGTATATATATATATATATATATATATATATATATATATATATATATATATATATATATATATATATATATATATACACACACACACACACACACACACACACACACACACACACACACACACACACACACACACACACACACACACACAACTGAGAAGAGAAAGAGAGAGAGAAAGAGACAAAGGGTTACTTACTGTACATACTGAAAATGTTTGCGATCATGTGATTGTTGTTTTGGAGAAAACAAAGCATTAAAAGGCCACGGGTGTGACATTTAAACTGTATGGCACCCTGTGTGTTTAACCTTTCATACAGTCATTTTTTTTAAATCACAGATGTCCAAGCCGAGTGGACTGCGTTCTTGTTGATTGAGGGCGTGTTTGTGTTTGGGTGAGTGAGGCGTGTGTGCTTTTAGAAAGCAGGACTTAAGCGGGAGTATATGATTTATGTGTATTCGAAAATAAACATGTCTCTGCCTTTGATTTATTGAGTCTGACTACTTAATGAAAGGATCAACAAATCTCATGCGCCAACGTCTCTTGCTTACTGGGTTAAGTAAGTGCATTCTGTATTGTCTGTGTTTGTATCTGCGTGTGTGTCTGAGAGAGAAAGAGAGAGTCCAGGTGGTGGTATCTGTTTTTAGGTCTCTATCTGGGATTGTATGCTGCTCCACTGGTTGGACGGGCCACAGAGAATTCCTGCATCTGCACAGCATACGCCTCTCTTTCCCCTGGCACGTGTTCCTCTTCTTGTATCTCAGTACATTTGAAAAAATGCATTATATCCGATGCCCAGTGGCCTGAGGTGAAAGCACAGTTTTTCCTCATACGTCAGACATGCACATGATTGGCACAGATAAAGCCTCGCAAAGTTCTGACAATCCTACTGTCCTTTTTGCTACCATTTCCAAGATCCACATCTTTGATGTGCTTTTAAAAATATACATACATTCTTCCGCCTTAAAAAAACAAGGGGGGGTCCAATTGTCTGAACCACTTCCTTCACATATGATATAAAAAAAAAAATCTCAATCTGTTAAAAGAAAATAAAACAATGCAATGTCTGAGCTGTCTTCTGGGACCACACAGAGACAACGAAAGCCTCCCAGTGCCTCTTGGGTAATGTAACCTTGGCGCAGTCTCTCTGATCTGCCCTCAGAGGTCCAGCCGGAAAGCTCCGAAGTAGCTGGAGGAGTCCTCGGCGTGTACCATTGAGGGGGAGGAGACGGACACAAACACCTCGTCGCCAGCACGCAGCTCAAACAGACCTCCCTGGTAGACGGAGTGCAGGGCGTATTCAGCGTCAGGTGCCCAGCACTTGGTGCCTACACCCTTCAGCAGCTGGATGGGCCTCAGGTATGATGTTTTCTTGTAGACACACTGAACCAGCTGGTGGCTGGTGCCCTTCTGCTCGCCCTCGCTGGGTGATGGGTAGCGGAAGTAGACCTGTGCGTACAGGTAGTAGCGACCGTCCTGAGGCACGCGGAGACGCCCATTGGCCAGTGTCATGTTGTGCAGGTGGGCGCCGAAGCTCTGATTGGCCCAGGAGCGCACGGGGTGGCGGCAGGACTGGTGCAGGTCCGCCTGCGGACTCGGATACTGAGAAGTGGCACCTGCAAGAGGGAGATATGTTCAGATTCAATGCATGTCTAGAATGCAGGCCATCTGACGGAGATGTTTTTACAATATGTGATACGCATCGTGATATTCATATTTGCTGAGTTTACAACTGGAACGACGCATAAAAACCCCGCAGAATCTCAACATAAAAAAACACAAATATTAATACGATATTTCATATTAATAACAACGTATTAAAAAGTCTAATATTGTTTGTTTTTATTCTAAAATACAAAAACAATTTGTAACACTTTCTTATGAATCTATTGTTTATAGGACAGCATACATAACACCTTATGATGCCTGGCATAAGCCTGTATAAATGTTCATATAGTTATATGCCTCACATGCGTCTCTTTTTTTTTTCTCTTGATGTTAATAAGTAGAGAAACTACGAAGCCCTCCTTCCTGAAAATGCTACTGTGTAACTAGAAAACTACAAGTTTTTCACTGACTGTTACAAAGTGCTGACACTGGTGACTCCTTCCAAAAATGCTTTATAAACACCTCTTTACAGAAAACTTTACCACATTAACAGTAACATCGACAGTAACGATAGTAATATTAGAACTAGTGCATTGATATAAACTTGTGATTTGCCATATACCTTCTGACCAATTAGACTTTTACGAGTTCAACAGGATATAGTAATCACTTATATTTTTTGTCACTGTGCCAAACAACTCCATAAAAAGGAGCGACATTAAATGGTACAAAACTGCAGCAACTCTGTTCTATAGATTTGGTTAAAATTGACTTTTTTTTGGTTAAAATGGACTTCATGGACTTAAATTTCAGTAGATAACCATGTGAATGCAGAAATCTGACAGACGTTTAATATGCTTTAAGACCATGTTTCTGAAAACCTTGCAGCTTAACATTAATGATGTAACTATTACAGATTTCCTCATCATATTATCACGTAACAGGGCGAGACTGAAGAACACAAGTGCTGGGATGTAAGGAGGACAGGATGGAGCTCAGAGAATCTTGAGTGATGAATATAGAGGATTAGTGCTTAGAGGAAGGTATGGATCTGAAGCTGACAGAAAGCAGAAGAAGAAGAAGAAGAAGAAGAAGAAGAAGAAGAAGAAGAAGAAGAAGAAGAAGAAGAGGAAGAAGAGGAAGAAGAAGAGGAAGAATGTCCAGGACAAGTGAGGAGTTTGTGTGTGTGTGTGTGTATGTGGGAGACACAGTGGGAGGTTATTCAAACAAAACAAGCAGAATTCCTCAATAAAGATCAATAGATCACGCAAGACGAAATCCATGACTTATATTCCAAGATTCAAAAGATTTCTTAACTGCAAGCTGCCTGAGACACAGACACAAATCTGCAGATGAGCAGCAGATGTCTACATTAGACTTTTGCTTTCATCGCCAGCTCTGTGATATAAACATTTGCAGAGTCGTGGCATTTTGAGGTTTTTGAATGTAATACATGCCTGTAAGTGAGATCACTTACATACATGTTATAGAACAATTCTTTACTGTCTGTCGACATTTTTTTTGGAGTGAAATCAGTGCATATCTTTGCAATCAAACAGGAAAACACTTGAGGAAGTGAAACTCCAGCTTCAACTCTTTCGCAGTTTAATTATCATGCTTGTGACTCATGGTGTGGAACCACAGCCGTTTTGGCTTGCTTAGCATGTGTGTGTGTAACACTGCTGGCTAACAAAGATCAGCTGGTTTACTTAAAATCAGTTGAGGAATGTGCTTTTTGAATTGATATGAGGTAATAAAGTATATTTATAAACTTATAAAAGTATTTACAGATACAATTGGAATCTTTTAAACAATGAATTCATAAATGTGATGTGTTTTTCTTCTTAAACGACCTTTTAAACTCTACTGAAATTAAATTCAAATGTGTTTGTCTTGACCTTTAAAACTTTTTCAACAATTCTGAAAACAAGTTTCATCTCATTACTGAAATATAAAGGAATAATAATCTCTGCAGTATTTTGGCACAACCCTTAATATTTGACCAGGGAGAAGTGTTCAACCTTTTCCTCCATCTGGATCACAAGGTGGGAGTATGTCCGGTGAAGATTTCGAAATAAAGCTTTCCAATAACGAAAATCTGGATGTGATTTAACAATATTTTACTTGCAAAAACACCTTTCATTTTGTCCTCATGCAAAATACAAAATGCATGAAAAATAAAATTCAACTGTGTTTATCTTCACTTTTCTAACAAAATCAGTTGATGATAGTTTTATACTGTGTACAAATCTTACACAGTGATGCATTTGCTTGAATTGTCATAACCCAAAACCCAAGCCTTCTCAGTACTGAATGCTTGTTTCCAGAATGACATTCAGTTGTCAGTTAAAGTGCTGTGTAAACCAGAGTGCATTGTACATAACGTTAAAATATGATGACACGTTGTTTCCCCCAGTGAAAAAGCGTTTCAGAGCCACTTAAACCAAAGCAACGATGTCTAAGAATGAAAGATTGTCTTAACAGAGGATTAACACAGGATAGCACTATGTAAAGATTAGAAACAGAAAGGAAATAAATGTAAAGCAAAAACAAGAGTGAACATTGGGGCTGCAACTAACGATTATTTTCATAATCCATTATTTGCCCAATTTTTTTTTTCTTTCTTCGATTAATTGGGGGGTGGGGGTGGGGGGCTTACTTTCAGTACCATTTTCCATTTATTTTAAATAAAATCCACAAACTGAGTGTTGCAAATATAAACTTCAGACTAAAACTTTACACGACTGTCTGTCCAATTATACAAGACCCAATTATAGAAGAACTCAATACACACACACACACCAGAAAATATATTGTTCATTTAGGACTGTAGTTATTTCAGTGCTTTTTGTGCATCCATAAAAAAATAACGCATAAATACTAATATATAAAATAAACTAAGTATATAACTAAGTATATAAACAGTAAACTGAAGAAAGTCATTGTCGGTGACTCTGGGTATTAGGCTAAAGCTAGCGGCGTCACGTTACGTGCGTATGACGTCATGCGCCATCGACTAGGAAGCGGCTTATACTTCCGGGTAGTAAAAAAAAACGCTATTGATATATTTGAGATGATATTATCTTTCTAGAATTCATACACTAGACAGTAGAGTACACAGTGCATAGAGTTAATGTCTGAAAGTAGTTAAACTTGTAAATGTACATCAACTCCTTTCAGTGTATGCTTAGGCTATTTCTACATTTTGGTTACACTCCAACACAAAGCGGAGTAAAAAGTTAACTGGATATACAGTAGAATTAAAAGTACAAAACAATGACCTTTACTTATAAAGCTTAATTCTTAATTAAAGCAGACATGACTCACCTTGTAGGCTGCTGAGTGTAAGGTGGGCTGAAGGTCTCTGTGTCACAAACGTTGCCCCTGTAGTGTTGTAACTATGTGGTAAGGTTCTCGCTTCTGGAGTAGGAAAGAATCAAATCAGTGCAGGACTGACAAAACAAACCCAAGTCCGAAGAGAAGCCTTGAGTTAATCAGTAATCGGTTTTACATGGCTGAATGAACATGATTACATACAATAATTTGATGCTCACCTTGTAATGTTTGTCTGGAGATGATATTCTCTGTTACCTGTGACAGACAAGACATATCTTGTTAGTGCAGGAAGCTCAGAGAGAACATGCAATGACTCATCAACATTCCTGACCATCTTAAACACCTGAGGATATTTTATCTGTTTTGTTTGTGTCTCCGTCCTGGCATGCAGCTCTGTGCAACCTAACACAGTACATTTCAGTTTTCTGAAAGTCCCCCCCTGCCCCCCAACCTTCTGTCTTATATCTCTCACGCATTCCGGGTTACTGTGTGCAGTTTTGGTTTATCTCAAGCGTGCCAACATTACAGCTGCATTTTAGAGTTTATTATACAATAGAAATTAGATTAGTTTTTGCAGCTACATGTACAAATTTTGGATAAGTTTTGTGCTGAAGGGGTACTTGCCAGCTGTGTAGGTGAAATTGGGGCCTGAGGTAGTTCATGAAGGCTGGAATTAGTTTTTTTTTTTTGTGGGGGTTGTATTGCTCAGGGGGGTGAAATCTGCAGTAACCTGTGACAGTCATATTTTATACCAGTCATCCTCCAGTATCCAGTCCATTTGTCCCTGTCAGGCTGACCAGGATTTGAACCAGCAACTTTCAGCATAATGGGCTTGTGTTCGCATGCCTCAAGGCCAGTCCCAACCTATGACTTCATTTTGTTTTAACCCCACATGGAAACATCCAATTAAACTAATCACTCACTTAATGACTTTTTGATTGTGTAGTTAAATGGAAATGCTCGCATTATACTTAAAAATGTGTTGTGAGCAAACTGTACGTTTCAACAAAGGCACGTGCGTTTAATGTCTTGCAGGTGCCTGAATGAAAAAGTTTGGAAGAAGGAAATCTCTGAACATAATGCCAAGCATAATGCTGCGAGACATACAGTATGCCTATGTAACACACATCAGTCTTCAAACTGGTGTCGACTGTGAAGTCTCAGCACACAATGGTGGGAAAACAAAATGGTGACTTGAAAAGCAACACTCAAAAAAAAAAAAAAAAACCTACTCAAGGGCTAAAGAATGTCTTCTGTATGTATCGGATTTCAAGAAATTACTAAGTAGCATGTTCGGTGAAGCAACTCCTTTATGCTGGATTAGAAACCGGTCTTCCTTCTATCTACACAGTGTATTAGGCTGATACAGTGACAAACATAAAACCCATGACTCTGACTAGTTTTTACCAGAAATGTGAAACACTTGGTATATTCCTAACAAGTGCCTGCTTGCAGAAATGCAAAGCAATCATTTTTCTCCATAAGTAAAGTTTATTATCATTCTCTATTTATGGTCTGTTTCTGTTCTCTCCTGCAGATGCAGAACTCGCCCCCTCCTTCAGTCTTTTCTTCCTTTTCTCCGTCTAGCCTTCAGCGCTCTGTGTAAGTGCACTATGGAGACTCTGTTGATGTTGGCGCGAAGCTGTCTTGCTATTCATCAGACATAGAAGCGCCTACGCACTCACTAAAATGACATAATCTCCCCGTGACAGCATGAGGGCCAGCGGATGGAGGCACGCTCGCCTCTGGAGTTCCTCTCCGTCGACTTGACATGAAATCTGCCAACACTGTTTCACACATGACACTGATTAAGACTATTTTTATTGTAATATACTGTAAATGTATTGTAATGTGATGAACTTACACCCAAGCTGTTTGTACTGTAATGGCAAAGATTTAGCTGCAGTACCGTCACATGCTAGTGTTGTAATCAAGCCGTTTACCCTTGTCTATGTTGAGTCTAAGTGATCTCACCCTTACATCCCAGTCAAGATGTTACTCACATCAAATTAAGTCCAGAATGGGGCTTCTGGCATGGGAATAATAGATTGCAGAAGAATGTAGCAGTGCAGTTTGGGCAAAGCTATTGATTGTTAAAGAAACAAATATTGATCAATCCTTCTTAAACAGCTTAAGTCGTATATAAATGAGTCCAAGTTGAATCTCTGGTCATATGTAAGTGAGACAGAGTCAAGCCTCAAGTGGTTGATAAGTGAGTCAGAAGTCATTGATAAGTGACAAATCAAGTGTCAAGTTATATAAGTCATTATATAAATGAATGAGTCTGATTCAAGTGTCAGTTCACAAATAAATGAGTCTGATAAGTGTGTCAGGGATGGGGTGTCTCATGTCATAGATAAGTGAGTCAGAGTTGAGTCTCAAATTTTAGATAAGTGAGTCTGAGTAGAGTTTCAAGTCTTACAGAAGGGAATCTAAGTCGGCTCTCAAGTCTTTATTTACGAGTCCAAGTCAAGTCTGAAGTAATAGATAAGCAAGCCCAAGCTGAGTATCAAGTCTTAGAGACGTGAGTATGAGTAGAGTCTCAGGTCTCAGAGAAGTGAGTATGAGTAGAGTCTCAGGTCTTAGAGAAGTGAGTATGAGTAGAGTCTCAGGTCTTAGAGAAGTGAGTCTGCCTAGTGTCTCAGGTTTTAGAGAAGTGAGTCTGAGTAGAGTCTCAAGTCTTAGAATGATAAAAAGTGAGTCCAAGTCTAAGTCATAGATTAAGCAAATCCTAATCAAACGTCAAATCATATAAAAATGAGTCAAGAGTACGAGTGTCAAGTTATAGAATAGGTGAGTATAAAAAGTCATTGCTAACCAGGCTAAAAATTTGTGGACACCTGCTCATCACACTCATATGTGCTTGTTGAATATCTTATTACAGATTCAATGCCCTTTGCTGTTATAATAACCTCCACTCTTCTGGGAAGGCTTTCCACTAGATTATGGAATGTGACTGTGAGGATTTGCTCATTCAGCCACAAGAGCATTAGTGAGATCAGCCACTGATGTTGGGTGAGGAGGTCTGGGTGCAGTCTACATGGCAATTCATATCAAAAGGGCTATCAGTGGGGTTGAGGTCAGGGCTCTGTCTGTGCGGGTTCTTGCCAAACCATGTCTTCATGAAGCTCGCTTTATACACAGGGGTATTGTCATGTTGGAACAGATTTGGTCCTCTTAGCTCCAGTGAAGGGAAATTGTAATGGTACACAAACACATCCTATACAATTGTGTGCTTCCAACATCTCTTTCGCATGTGGGAGGGGTGTGAATGGAGGTTTACAAATTCTACTCAGTGTTGCTATGTACATGGCTTTGTAGTCCTGCTGGACTATTTTCGAAGATATTCAGCAATAAATATTCTCTGTGTCAAATGTATGACATCATTGTTAAGTAGCCGTGTAATAGGTGGGTTAATATCAACTCCTCTAGGGCAAGACAAGACCTCTGTTTTCTGCACCACGGTTTACTTTGTGATAATCACTGACTGTCTGTAGGTTATCCCTTGCCTGTTAGAGTACATAATGTTAATTATTCGGTCCATAAAAGAACGTTAATTCTGTTGGATGCTGGGCTCCGTAAAGCCTTTGAAATCTGTAATCCCTGAGTTTATACTCATAGGACTTACAGGAAGTTAGACAGGAAACAGGGATAATTGGTGTGCAGAGAAAACAGCTGTTTTGTAAACTGCAAGACGCTGACGGTTGAGGTCAGGAATAGGAACTATAAATGCGCCCCAACAATAACAGTAAACAAACTCGACGTGAAACCTTTGACCGCAAAGTGAAAGAGATGGGCAGAGGTGCTGGGGAGTATTTCTCCAAACACACACGCACACACACACACACACACACACACACACACAAAAGCACACACTGTGGAGAAAACTATTTAGCTTCTTCTCTGCCTGAGCTAAGCAGATAATCTAATTCCTTAATATCAGCATGAGATTGGGGTTTGGAGTCAATTTTATTTTTCTAGATAACACTTTCTCCACTGTGCATTCTTAAGGAGAAGCATTAATAAGTAACAGTGGCTGTGCTTCAGGAAGAGAGTGACTGAGTTAACCATAAATCTCAAATAGCCAGACTTTGCACTGTGGAATGCACCAACAGAGATTGATCACAGTGTTGATTAGACGAATGAAAACACATATAAACTATGTCGTTCCTATGTTTTTCATGCACATGTATATGTGTGTTCAAACACGGTGTATTTCTGCTGTGTTTTCGGGTCAGTGCAGTTTGGCTTTCACGGCTGCATGATGAAGCTGACCCAAAAACGGCGTCCCGCTCTGTTGCCCCTGAGCAGAGACCTCGTTGTTGATCCGATACACACTTTTTCAGACTTTTTCAATCTTGTTCGAGAGTGCACCCTTGTCTCGTCTGGACTCGTTCCTTCCCCTTTACTTGACTTTTCAACACTTAATGCGGGTGTTAAAGACATGACAGTTTGCCTTCGGCCTTGGCAGTACACAAAACTGTCACGGTGGCTTCCAAACATTTTAAAGCGCTCTGCCTCTCTCACTCAGAAGGTCGCTGTAGTGGGTTAGTGAAATCTGACTCTAAGTAGAACCAGCTTTGAGCACTTCGAGAACATTTTTGGCAGGAGGTCAGCCCTCGCGTACTCCGCAGCAGAGCAACACGAGAGCGCCAGCAGGCCCCAGCTCCATCACCTTATTAACTTCTCCTTTTTTCTTCCCTGGCTTTTTGCGTTTCTTTCTAACTTTTTTTTTTTTGTCCCTTCTCTTTCCCAAATGTCTCTTGCTCACGATCCCTATGCACACTCTCTACCTCAAAAACATCTGAAAAGAAGGTTAGAAAAAATGCATATCGCTGAGTGCAAAAGTTTGTATACCCTTAGGATAAATGAACCTTTTTAACCAAAGCGGCATTTAGTGTGTTGTGTTTTACAGATGTTCTTTAATGATCACAAATAAAAGAATTGTTCAAATAGTGTATGTTAAGATGCCAATAGTTAATAAAAGTTCGTTTCTATAGATCAAGTTTGGCAAAACGTCTTTCTAGAGCTTGATGTTTTGGTTATTTTCTAAGTAGTTTTCTGTTTAATCATTAATTAAACATCACCTTCTGGCCAATCAGATTCAAGAATCGAATAGTGCTATGGTATAGATTGAAGGACGGTACATAACTGTGCTTTAAGAGCCAGCTATTGTACTTTACAATGCATTCCACTGTTTGTACCTTTGAGGAGAAAAAAATCCTGAGAGATACAATTTGCAATAGTATATTCTTCCCCTTCGATTTTACTTATAGGATTTTGCTGTGGCATTTGAGCATTGCTTCTAACATTTAGACAGAAGGAGATTTTTTTGTATTTTTACTTTGGGATGGTGGAAAAGTGATTCTTGAGCTTGAAGAAGGAATGCTTTCTCTATGATTTAATGAGTCATTAGACTGAATCAAAGATGGACATGGGACCAGGATGAAGGGACAAAAAGTCCCATTGAGCAACAAGGGGGAAATAGAGCCTGGATTTAGGGATTTTCAGAGGGCTTTGTTGGCTTCTCCTCTGCTCCCACTTACTCAGGTAGAGTCAGTGTTCATGATATTAACTGGCACAGGAAGGCTGATATTATCAGTCTCGGCCTGGTGCATTCTGATGCATTTACAACTGCTCATTTCTACTCGAGAATATCCGTGCAGGTCTCTGTGTGCAGGATTAAACAGAAAAACTCTCTTTATATTGGAGTTGAGCAGCATATATTTGTTTTGGCTTCACATCAAATTTGAGCACAATTATTGCCGCAGTAACAAAGGCCTGGGTCGATGGTGTGTGTGCGTGTTCGAGGGGCGTTATAGCAATCTCACACTCTGCTACGTAATGTGTAAGAGTGAGACTGAGATTTTTTCTTGTTTCAATCCATTAGTAATAACTACCACGTGTGCTGGCGTTCACAACATTCTGAAGGCCTACTCTTAATAAACATTCCTCTCTCTTTCACTGCCTCAGTTGTTTTCTCGACTGTTCAGTTGTTTTGTTTCTCTTTCTCCTCTCTCTCTCTCTCTCTCTCTCTCTCTCTCTCCCTCATTCCAACTGCTTACAGGACCTGTTTCTTTCTTCCTCTAAGCCCAAATCTCACTCGCTAACTTGTGTAGACACGCGAGCAAATACAAACAGAGAGTCATGTGTATCCATATATAATATTATATATCGTTCTCTGTTCTTGTGTCAAGGACATATATGTGTCCTCATAAGTTTTTTTTTTCCAGTGGCTGACCCCTAAGTCGATCTGGGTATTCTTTAAGGAGCCATAATTGCGTCCACATCTCTCTGAAAATGGCACATGTGTTTTGAATTAAGTGCCAAATGCCTCAGTCTCCCAGCACCAATAAATTGTTTGCAGCCTCACTCAATTAGTAGCGAAAGATTTGACAGAGTGGGAGGGGGTGATATGCGTCATAAAGTCTGTAAGTGTGGAGAAATGGAGGTGCTGGACTAGAGCAAACAAAAGAAATTGATTCAAATCATATATATTTGGTGCTTATGATGGATAGATGCACTTTTACACACAAAACACACGTGCGGTCAAACGTGTGGTCCTCCATCACCTAAAGATACTCGATGACAAAAACTTGCTCAGCGTTTTTCTACAGGATAGAACATGAAATAACTGAACACAGGATTAACCAGATGTTCCTGGGGAAAACCAAGTATTTCCCTTTGAGCTGGGATAGTGAAGTGGTTCATGAATAGGGCACACTGGTGACTCACTTGGCTTATTGCTGAGAAACACAGGCACAATCATTGCCTTAAAGCAATTAATGAGTCAGGCGTCTATATTTTATGCACTAAGAAATGACTGACTTGCTTTGACACATTTATGGTAACAGTAATGAAGAGCATAACTAGAAACCGCCTACTGGTTTCGCCACTGAGCCCAAACACTCGAGTGAAACATATTATTTAAAAAGCACTGATCTGTCGAAGTCAGCGAAATGAGCCGCCTGTTGATAAACAGGCCTGGCGACGGCACGCATCAGCTTCACAGGTTTTGTAATGGAGCGCTTGGGCTTCTTAACTGGTTCCAGATGTAGACTTACCTTAGAGATGTAGGCCTTGATGCCTTCAGCCAGTTTGATGCAAGATTCTCCTAAGAGCTGGGCCAGGTCCTCTGGAATATCCCGGTTTTTATCCAGGGCGTTGAGCAATCCCAGGCATCGCAGCTCTTCTGTTACTCCTTGGTTCTTCACCTGTCAATGCACCAATCACAGGAAGGTTTCAATGATCAAGCTGAGTTTCTTTAGTTTTTTTCAGTTAGCTATATATATTATTTTGGATAATGAAAAATTATAGATTGTGCCTGTGACACACAGAGCACACTGACATCCATTATATATTATACTTTATATATGACCCCTTATAACTTTCACTCATCGGCTCAACACCCTCCAATACACCAAGTTTTATAGATCAGGCTGGCATTTCTGATTGTTTGACAGATTTGACTTCTTTTTTTTTTTTTTTTACACTTCTTTTTTTTCGCCAGTTGCATCACACTGTACACCTGTAAATATCTTCATCTTTTATTGTCTACTCATTTTTATGCATTTCATATCTCCTATCCATGATCTGATTTAGATTTAGAGACATGTACCTAGAGAAATCAGTGGACCGATGTGTGCTTTGGCAAAGGAACACTATAACTGACTCAGATTGCTTTGTTCTCCCGCTGTCATGAATCTAACCCAACAAATTCTGAACAACAATCAAAGAACAATCCGAACAAGACCCAAGGGGTGGTTAACAATCGAGCAGTCTGAAGCCCAGGACACGGTTTGTGGCCAGTTTGAACACAATTCTTGACCTTTTCTGTGAGAAGTGCATATGAACATGCTAGGGCAAATAAGTAAGGACATGTTAAACTCAACGACTGTGAGCTAGGTGAAGAGCTGTTACATCCTCGAGGGAGAAGATTAAGTGACCTTGCTAAGAGGCAAGTCCTTTCTCTCCCTTTCTCTTTATCCACATTCGCAAATCTTTGCAAATGATCTAGGAAGGAGGTCTGCGTGCAATTTGAAGCCTAGGATCAGAAATTGCTTAGCGTCACGGTTGGCATTTGCTCTTAATGATTCTTTAGCAGTTGCCTCCAGAGCATGACAGAGAGGGCAGGGTGAAGGGGTCTCTTTTTCAGAGCCAATGATGTTAAACAAATCAGGCAGTGTGAATCAGGCAGCTAATGAGTGGGCTTTACCCTTGCAGCATGTAGGGCACGGCTGAATCGAGGCCAGTTTTATAGGTTATATCATGATTTTAGGGCTATGACTTGGGAGGCGAACAGACCCTCAATTAAAAACAAACGTTGGTTTACACTGGACAAGGCAACCTCAATGCTTTACGGGAAATCAAGCTCCTTTTCATGCATTTCATCAGTTTTTCAGTTACTTGTATAGATTCTAAATTGTGTCTGTGACATGCAGAGCACACTGAGGTCTTTAAAAAATGACCTGAGGACAGCTTTGTGGTTTTCTTGTAATGGGTACGGTTATTATTTTGGATTTTTGGTAGGACTGTTAACGTTTTTCTTGGTTCATGCCAAACTGCTGGAGCCACTTTAATATTTTACTGTCTACTTGACAAATACAGCCTGGCTTTTACAAGTTCATGCTTGATTGAAGTTGCAGCAAAAAACAAGAAAGAAAAGAATTCTACAGGTAGTAGCATATTTGTTTACTATATATTATATCTGAAAGCACTGTCCAAGGTGTGGCTTATTATTATATGCCAGTAATCTGTGGCACGCCCATGGCTTAAGATACAAAACAAGCTGTGGCATTAGAGCTATGTACCTAGTCATGCTTCCTTATAGAATCTGTGCAGCAGGCTCCATATCCACATGTAACGTATTACATGTATTGGTAGTAAAATATACAGTACAACAAAATGCTATAGAATCAACAGTAGTTGCATGCCGGTTGTAGGGATGCAAGTGTGGGGTCCAGAAATGGTGAGCAAGGATTTCTGATCCCAGAGAGAGTAGCAGGAATTGAGGAACAATGCTCTAGTGTTACTCCTGGTTTCTGGAGCCGGGGGAAGAGTGGAGTGGACCTGCCACTGCTGAACTTTATGCTTCACTCAACATATCGCTACTTTTTGGGGAAGGATTAAAAAGAGAAACCAGTAACTTAAAGCCCTGCCAGGATCTCTCTCTCTCTCTCCCCCTCTCAATCATCCTGTCTCTTTTTTAATGTGTAAATTTTTGTTGGTGATTTTTTCCAAATTCTCACCTGTGATGTCAGAAGGAAACAGCAGGATTCATCAGGGTTTGTGGGGAAAGGTTTTTGTGCTTCTCTCTGTTCCAGCTCATCTGCTTGGCTTGAGCTTTGGGAAACTAAACTCGGACTGGGGGAGATCTTTTAGTTTTTTTTTAAAATATAGGCTACTCATACCGCTAAGTGGAAAAAGTTTTCGAAGATCTTTCTTGTACTAGGATTAAAACTAAATGTCAATAGTAACCATTAATAATCCAATGTCAAGGATAATAACTATTGTTTAATTATACATTATGTAACTGCACCCTGTAAAGGATAATAACTATTTAATTATTGTTCCTAATTGCTGTAATGCAAATGAAGTCTAATACTCCTGAAGTCTTGAACTGTTTTAAGTTGTAAACAAACGACTTTTTAGCTTAAAAACTTGGTATTTCAAGGTATTACATATTTATTTCAATGTTATAACTCATTATTTAGACTTGTCATTATTTTGACATACATTACTGTGCAAAAACTTTAGTTGTCCAGCACAAAATTAAATGTAACAGAAAAATGTTTGTATGTCAGTAAAGAAAGCAGCAGATTAAGTGGTAAGAGACACTTTTTAGACAAAAAACACAATGAAGGCTGATGGGTTTTGCTGCAAAAATAAGAAGCGATTGCGACAGTCAAAATCTCCAGAAGAACCGTGTCTGGGTCTGCAAGATGCTCAATAAAACTTACAGCTCATTTCCTTATAAAACTGCACTAATTCTACTGGAGACTATTTTTTTATTATTTTTTTTAAAGCAAAGGGTCGTCACACTATATATTGCCTTTGTTTCATTTATTACAGTTTACAGCTCTTTGTAGTATTTTTCAAACGGAGAAAGATTTAATTTAATTATTTTTGGAGGCATCTTTGCTTTACAGCATTTCTTTGCACGTGCCGAAGACTTTTGCACAGTACTGTATTATATTGTTTAGTTTGACTTAGACAATATAAAACACCCTACAATCAAAGTAAGACTAAATTATTGACTATTAGCTTATAAATCTTCTTCAGTATGCTGCTTCCCAGATGTTGCTTAAGTGGAATATACATCTACGTCTAATATACACGCATATACATCTACTAATATGGAATTCACCTAAATGGGTTCAGACATGATACGTCTAATTCAAACTGTCAAAATAATATTTGGTCAGTTTAACTGTTAGAAATCGAAGTAATATGTCTATATAACAAGTTAAGTTGAAATTACGAGACATTAGATCAAGGTATTGACATAGCACTTAAACATACTTCCGTATTATAAGACTAGAAAGCCTTCCGGGTGGAGATTATTCCATTTCTCAGAAATCACTGCACAACAAGGAGTGCCTGCTGATAAGCCCCAGAGGTGTAGTGAATGTTTAATTTTCGCTTCCCTGTAGATCGCTGAGTGAAAATTAACATGCCATCTCGGCAGCTCCATAACACCAAATCTCACACCTGAGTGCACAAGCACAAAGGCAATCACACAAGGCAGAAAGACGATGACCAAAAAAATCACCCACATGTTGCTACAGAAAACCATGCTTCTACGCATAATCTCCTTTCTTTTGCCTATTCTCATTGGCTCGTAAATCTCTTAAATGACCAGTGGAGACTGGCCCCTTTGAGACGTCATTGTAAGACGCTTTCAAAGAGATTGTGGTCGTTCGAATGCCTCTCAATTCTCTTGCTTTCTGTGCTGTTTGTCTTCAGCTCGGGTTCATCACAGAGAGTGCTTGCGGCATACTAACTATAGGCCTGACAGTTGAATCAGATCGATATCCTGCAGCAAAAACCACCAAAAGTTTCCCATTAAGGCAGCGAGGCGCTCAGGATAGGCGGTAATTCCCCTTGTATTCTAATTTATACAAAAATCAGTCCAGACTCAAGCGGCTCTTGGAGTAACAAACACATTTAAATCTTAAAGTGTTGCTTGTTGGGCCTGAAGGAATGCAGCCTGTCCAGCCTTCATCAGCTCTGAGCACATTCAAAAAGAAAAGTATGTGTGATATGATTGTAAAATGTAATCTCCCTTCCTGAAGTTTTATTTCCAGCACAAGTAAGAGCCTTGAGAAGCGAGAAGAACCTGCTGTGTGTGACGTGCCTCACAAATGAGCCCTAATGAAGAGATAGCATCTATCTTTTCATGTAGGGCTGGAGTAAACCAGAGGTCCAGTTAACGGCTGGGTCTTTTTATTTTGCCAATATTGTTCTTACGGGTTGTGATAACGTGAGCCTGAGCAGAAATGTTTACATGCTTCTAGGACAACAGTGCTGGTAGGCCGACCCATCTGGCCGCTACGCCGTGTGTGAGCTCGGGATATTTACATTAGCTCTAATGACCCTTCATTAGGTTGCAGCTGGTCCACTTGAGGAACAAAAACACCTAAAATAGCATAAAGGATTCCTTTTGGTTACTAAGGTGAAGGTTAGGGTTAGGCTTAATTGTAGGCATAGCATTAATTATTAATTAGCCACATTAATAATTGTTAGTAGATTGTCCTCACATGGATAGTAAAACAAACATGTACGTGTGTGTGTGTGTGTGTGTGTGTGTTTCAAGTGCATGATTTGCAAAC